>NW_026967825.1:0-173475 GCF_028390025.1 Pseudophryne corroboree | reverse complement strand
TTGGTGGATACACTTTAAAAAGCAATATTGGCACTGTGGCCCCATTATTTCTGTTCTTAATACTTGGAGCCCTGAACAAGTGTCCCCTTTGTCCCCCCTGTCACCGGGCCTGTTCAGGCGTTACCTATGGAGAAGCTGCGACATGACATCCTAGGACACGATACTGCACCATGCATCACCATTATATTTCAGTGTGCCTTGTCAATATTTAAATCTTGTTCTGTGTGACGTGAGTTGTAAATGGTTGAAAATCTCTGTGCTACAGTATCGTCACCATGTAGTTATAACAACACCGCAAAACCACCAAAAGACGTGTTTTGGTAGAGGGACTGCTGGAGGGGCCCATTGGGGCCCCCAGTTTGCTACCCCACCCCAGTATACCTGTGCTGTAGCCAGTGGAAGGGGCACTATCTTCCCGGTGATCTCTTCGGGAAGATGGTGCCGCACATAGAAAGCAAAGACTCTGGCTGTACTCTCCTGCCCTCGCTCTAAGCAAGGTGATCGGGCCACAAAAGGACCCCTGTCGGACCCCGGCCTGTGGGCCACAAAAGGATGCATTGGGGGCGGCATGCGGCCCATGGGTTTGACACCCCTGCCCTAGAGTATCAAAATTTGTTTCACGGCACCCCTAGGCCAAAGTTTTTTTTATTGAGAAATTCAGAAAAAAATATAAAATTAAGTAAATTGTGTTTATAGCATGTCATCCTCAGGTTCAGTTATGTTGTGAGGGAATGGTTTTGCCAATTTAATAAAGTATAAATAATTTTAATTGGTCCTGGACCACCAAACTATGCTACCAGTGCAAGAACCCCAGTTTGGAAACTACTGCCATAAAATAAACCTTTTTTGTTTTTTTTAAACTACATGTAATACACCTTAGATCTCAGTTCCTAAAGGTTTTAAACCTTTGCATACAGTAAACTACACATATTTAAAAATCCTACACCGGGCACAAGTGCTCACGGGCCAATTTCATGGCAGTCTCGGATAGGAGGGCATTGTGGATTCACCAAGGGAATGCTGATGCTGACTCCAAGAAGAAAGGGAGTCTCTTCCCTATGAAGGTGAAGCCTTGTTTGGCGACGGCCTAGTTAATTTGATCTCGGCAGCTCCCGCAGGTAAGTCATCCTTCTTGCCCTATGTTCCCTCTCAACGGATGAAGACGCATCATTATCTGACGCAGTCATTTCGGCCCAATAGATATGCAAGAAGTTAAGATTCCCCTTTCTTTGCAGGTAGAGGAAGGAAAAGAGGGAAGAGGTCTGTAGCCTCTTCAAGATCGCAGGAGCAGAGATCGTCCTCTGCTTTTGCCAAATCCACTGCATGACGCTGGGGCTCTCTTGCAGGAGCCCGCACCAGTGGGGGGCACGTCTAAAACTCTTCAGTCAGTTCTGGATTCATTCGGACCTGGACTCGTGGGTTTTACAAATAGTGTCCCAAGGGTACAAACTGGGGTTTCAAGACGTTCCCCCTCACCGATTGTTCAAATCAGCCTTAGTCAGCAGGGAGAAGGTTTTTATTCAAGCCTCTTCGTGGTCCCGAAGCCGGACGGCTCAGTCAGACCAATCTGAAATCTGAAATCCCTTAATTTCTACCTAAAGAAATTCAATTTCAAGATGGAATCTCTCAGGGTAGTGATCTCCAGTCCGGGGGATAAAGGAGATTTCATGGTTTTGGTAGACATAAAGGATGCCTACTTATATGTTCCCATTTAGCCACTGCATCAAGCTACCTGAGGTTTGCAATTCAGGATTGTCATTACCAATTTCAGACGTTGCCGTTTGGTCTGTCCACGGCTCCGAGGATTTTCACCAGGGTGATGGCGGAAATGATGGTTCTCCTTCGCAAGCAAGGAGTCACAATTATCCCGTACTTGGATGATCTCCTGATAAAGGCGAGATCCAGGGACCAGTTGGTGCAAAACATCTACTCTCCCTGACAGTTCTTCAACAACATGGTTGGCTCCTAAACTTGCCAAAATCGCAGTTGGTCCCAATGACGCGGTTGTTGTTTTTGGGAGTGATACTGGACACAGAAGAGGTTTTCTTCTAGTGGAAAGGCTCTGGAGATCCAGAGTCTGGTCAAACAAATTCTGAAACCAGCAAGAGTGTTAATCCATCATTGCATTCAGTTGCTGGGGAAGATGGTTGCGGCCTATGAGGCCATTCAGTTTGGCAGGTTCCATGCCAGAGTGTTCCAGTGGGACCTGTTGGACAAGTGGTCCGGATCCCACCTACACATGCACCGGAGGATAATCCTGTCTTCCAAGACCAGAATCTCACTCCATTGGTGGCTGCACAGTTCTCACCACCTAGAGGGGCGATGGTTCGGGATCCAGGACGGGATCCTAGGGACCACGGATGCAACCCTCTGAGGCTGGAGAGCAGTCACACAGGGGGAAAACATCCAAGGAAGATGGTCAAGTCTTCCTTGGATGTTTTCATCTCCACATAAATTTTCTGGAGTTAAGGGCCATTTAATAACTGCAGACACAGTACGCACTGGGACGGGTGCCCAGCATCCTCTACGGACTAAGAGAAAAGGATTTACCGGTAGGTATTAAAATCCTATTTTCTCTAACGTCCTAGAGGATGCTGTGGACTCCGTAAGGACCATGGGGATAGACGGGCTCCGCAGGAGACATGGGCACTTTAAGAAAGACTTTAGTTCTGGGTGTGCACTGGCTCCTCCCTCTATGCCCCTCCTCCAGACCTCAGTTTGATACTGTACCCAGTGGAGACTGGGTGCTTTTCAGGAGCTCTCCTGAGCTTTCTGACAGAAAGTATTTTGTTAGGTTTTTCATTTTCAGGGAGCACTGCTGGCAACAGACTCCCTCATCGAGGGACTGAGGGGAGAGAAGCAGCCCTACTCTCTGAGTTGCAAGGTCCTGCTTCTTAGGCTACTGGACACCATTAGCTCCAGTGGGATTGGTACGCAGGATCTCACCCTCGCCGTCCGTCCCAGAGCCGCACCGCCGTCCCCCTCGCAGAGCCGGAAGATAGAAGCCGGGTGAGTATGAGAAGAAAAGAAGACTTCAGAGGCGGCAGAAGACTTCATGATCTTCACTGAGGTAACGCACAGCACTGCAGCTGTGCGCCTTTGCTCCCATACACCTCACATACTCCGGTCACTGTAAGGGTGCAGGGCGCAGGGGGGGCGCCCTGGGCAGCAATATAAACCTCTTTCGCAAAAATATAACATATATACAGCTGGGCACTTTATATATGTATAAGCCCCCACCAATTTTACAGTTTAAGCGGGACAGAAGCCCGCCTCCGAGGGGGCAGGCTTCTCCCTCAGCACTCACCAGCGCCATTTTTTCTCCACAGCACCGCTGAGAGGAAGCTCCCCGGACTCTACCCTGCTTATACCACGTTAGACAAGAGGGTTGAAAAGAGGGGGGGGGGGGGCACATAATTCGCAAATTACATACAGCAGCACTACTGGGCAAACATTAAGTTACTGTTTTATTCCTGGGTTATATAGCGCTGGGGGGTGTGCTGGAATACTCTCTCTCTGTCTCTCCAAAGGGCCTTGTGGGGAAACTGTCTTCAGAAAAAGCATTCCCTGTGTGTGAAGTGTGTCGGTACACGTGTGTCGACATGTCTGAGGAAGAAGGCTATATTAGAGAGGAGCGGGAGCAAATGAATGTGGTGTCTCCGCCGACAGCTGATTGGATGGATATGTGGAATGTTTTAAATGCTAGTGTAAACTCATTGCACAAAAGATTAGACAAGGCAGAAGCTTTGGGACAGTCAGGGTTTCAACCCATGCCTGATCCTATGTTGCAGGGACTGTCAGGGTCTCATAAGCGCCCACTATCCCAGATTGTTGACACAGATACCGACACGTATTCTGACTCCAGTGTCGATTACGATGATGCAAAGTTACAGCCAAAATTGGCAAAATCCATTCGATTTATGATTATGGCAATAAAAGATGTTTTGCACATCACAGAGGAACCCCCTGTCGCTGACAAGAGGGTACATATGTACAAGGGAAAGAAGCCTGAGGTAACCTTTCCCCCCTCACACGAGCTGAACGAGTTATGTGAAAAAGCTTGGGAATCTCCAGATAAAAGACTGCAGATTTCCAAAAGGATTCTTATGGCGTATCCTTTCCCATCAACGGATAGGTTACGATGGGAATCCTCCCCTAGGGTGGACAGAGCATTAACACGCTTATCCAAGAAGGTAGCCCTCCCGTCCCAGGATACGGCTACCCTCAAAGAGTGTGCTGACCGCAAACAGGAGATTACCCTGAAGTCCATTTATACACATTCAGGTACCTTACTCAGACCGGCAATTGCGTCGGCCTGGGTGTGTAGTGCTGTAGCGGCATGGACAAATACCTTATCTGAGGGGATGGATAGCCTAGACAAGGATACTATTTTATTGACCCTGGGGCATATAAGAGATGCTGTCCTATATATGTGTGTATGCAAACTACAGGTGGTGCTGCAGGGCCCACACCCTTTTACTTGTCTTGTAGAGCAGCTCTGAAGCTGTTACAGTGCCCAGCTGCTGCAAGAAATCAGCTTGAATGCTTCAGGGGCTTGGGCATGGCCAACATGAGCCCCTAGCCCGAAGGAGGGTGGGGGTGTTTAATGCAAACTTGGGGTTATCCAAGCGCCGCAAAAGGCCGCCATGCCCTGCATGCCCCTTTTCTCTTTTCATATACAGATGAGGGTTCCAGCCAACTTTGGCCCACTGCTTGGATGACATCACCGTATGCAAATCCGTCTGCTGCAGACCTTCCCCCAGGAATGCTTGCAATAGTTTTTGCAAATTGTTTAATGTCTGAGGGTGCTTCAGTATTAGGCAGCCTTCCGCCCTCCCATGTTCATCTGAAAAGATGTGGTCTCCCTGCAGTTGTTGTCCCCAGACGAGAGTTCCCTTGTGCTTCCTCAGTTAAATCTCCTTAACTTGACGGGGGTGTGCCCGAGCAGCCACCCTCCCCAGCCCTATCCCAACACATACTTATCTTGCATATGAGATCTCTTGATCATGAAGATAGTTCTCACAGGTTGAGGTTCATCCTGGCCCCGCTCCCCGCTGGAGAGCGCTGATGGAGACAGCAGCGGGGCTTCAGCAGAAGGGTGAGTACGTGTGGCCAGAGACCTCCCTTCCCATGTGCAGGCCTGCAGAGTCTGCCGCGCAGGATGGGGCATGTGGCACTCTCCCTCCCAGGGGCTCTTCCAGATGTAGCTCCTCAGCAGTATTTTTCCCGGGCTGCGCGGCGCTCTCCCCGACTGGCATCCGCCCTGGAACACTGCCTTCCTCAACGCAACATCAGCAGGGGGCCCTGGCCTCATCACCATCCCAGGTCTTTCTCATGTATGTATCATGTATGTGTGTGTGATATATGTATGAATCATATATGTTTGTGATAGATAGATAGATACATATATATATATATCTATCTATCTATCTATCTATCTATCTATCTATCTATCTATCTATCTATCTATCGTATGTGTGTGTATATATATGTATCTATCATGTATGTATGTATGTATCTATCTTGTATGTATGTGTTCTATCTATCTATCTATCTATCTATCTATCTATCTATCTATCTATCTATCTATCTATCTATCTATCGTATGTGTGTGTATATATATGTATCTATCATGTATGTATGTATGTATCTATCTTGTATGTATGTGTTCTATCTATCTATCTATCTATCTATCTATCTATCTATCTATCTATCTATCTATCTATCTATCTATCTATCGTATGTGTGTGTATATATATGTATCTATCATGTATGTATGTATGTATGTATCTATCTTGTATGTATGTGTTCTATCTATCTATCTATCTATCTATCTATCTATCTATCGTGTGTGTGATATATGTATGTATCTATCATGTATGTGTTATATGTATGTATCACACCTTCCTCTATACATATACATACATACATACATACATACATACACACACACACCTATATCTGTACGTACACTGACATACACACACCAACATCTATACATTAACACGCTGACCCCTAAACGTACACCAACGTACCCACACCTGCATCTATACCTACACATGCTGACACGTGGACGTACACCGGCTTACCCACATGTGAATCTATACATACATGTGCTGACACCTGGACATACACTGATGTACCCACACCTAACATCTATACATACACATGCTAACACCTGGACGTATACAGACGTACCCACATTTGCATCCATGCATATATAGATGTAGGTGTGTGTACGTCAGTGTACGTCCAGGTGTCAACGCGTGTATGTATAGATGCAGGTGTGGGTACGTCTGTGTATGTCCAGGTGTCAGAATGTGTATGTATAGATGCAGGTGTGGGAAGGTCAGTGTAGGTTCAGGTGTCAGCGCGTGTATGTATAGATGCAGGTGCTTGTATGTCCAGATGTCAGTGCATGTATGTATAGATGCAAGTGTGGGTACGTCGGTGTATGTCCATTTGTCAGCGCGTGTATATATAGATGCAGGTGCTTGTATGTTGGTGTATGTCCAGGTGTCAGCATGTGTATGTATAGATGCAGGTGTGGGAATGTTGGTGTATGTCCAGGTGTCAGGGCGTGTATGTATGGATATTAGGTGTGGGTACATCAGTGTATGTCCAGGTGTTAGCGCATGTATGTATAGTAGAGATGAGCGCCTGAAATTTTTCGGGTTTTGTGTTTTGGTTTTGGGTTCGGTTCCGCGGCCGTGTTTTGGGTTCGAACGCGTTTTGGCAAAACCTCACCGAATTTTTTTTGTCGGATTCGGGTGTGTTTTGGATTCGGGTGTTTTTTTCCAAAAACACTAAAAAACAGCTTAAATCATAGAATTTGGGGGTCATTTTGATCCCAAAGTATTATTAACCTCAAAAACCATAATTTACACTCATTTTCAGTCTATTCTGAATACCTCACACCTCACAATATTATTTTTAGTCCTAAAATTTGCACCGAGGTCGCTGTGTGAGTAAGATAAGCGACCCTAGTGGCCGACACAAACACCGGGCCCATCTAGGAGTGGCACTGCAGTGTCACGCAGGATGTCCCTTCCAAAAAACCCTCCCCAAACAGCACATGACGCAAAGAAAAAAAGAGGCGCAATGAGGTAGCTGTGTGAGTAAGATTAGCGACCCTAGTGGCCGACACAAACACCGGGCCCATCTAGGAGTGGCACTGCAGTGTCACGCAGGATGGCCCTTCCAAAAAACCCTCCCCAAACAGCACATGACGCAAAGAAAAAAAGAGGCGCAATGAGGTAGCTGTGTGAGTAAGATTAGCGACCCTAGTGGCCGACACAAACACCGGGCCCATCTAGGAGTGGCACTGCAGTGTCACGCAGGATGGCCCTTCCAAAAAACCCTCCCCAAACAGCACATGACGCAAAGAAAAAAAGAGGCGCAATGAGGTAGCTGACTGTGTGAGTAAGATTAGCGACCCTAGTGGCCGACACAAACACCGGGCCCATCTAGGAGTGGCACTGCAGTGTCACGCAGGATGTCCCTTCCAAAAAAACCCTCCCCAAACAGCACATGATGCAAAGAAAAAAAGAGGCGCAATGAGGTAGCTGTGTGAGTAAGATTAGCGACCCTAGTGGCCGACACAAACACCGGGCCCATCTAGGAGTGGCACTGCAGTGTCACGCAGGATGTCCCTTCCAAAAAACCCTCCCCAAACAGTACATGACGCAAAGAAAAAAAGAGGCGCAATGAGGTAGCTGTGTGAGTAAGATTAGCGACCCTAGTGGCCGACACAAACACCGGGCCCATCTAGGAGTGGCACTGCAGTGTCACGCAGGATGTCCCTTCCAAAAAACCCTCCCCAAACAGCACATGACGCAAAGAAAAAAAGAGGCGCAATGAGGTAGCTGACTGTGTGAGTAAGATTAGCGACCCTAGTGGCCGACACAAACACCGGGCCCATCTAGGAGTGGCACTGCAGTGTCACGCAGGATGTCCCTTCCAAAAAACCCTCCCCAATCAGCACATGATGCAAAGAAAAAGAAAAGAAAAAAGAGGTGCAAGATGGAATTGTCCTTGGGCCCTCCCACCCACCCTTATGTTGTATAAACAAAACAGGACATGCACACTTTAACCAACCCATCATTTCAGTGACAGGGTCTGCCACACGACTGTGACTGATATGACGGGTTGGTTTGGACCCCCCCCAAAAAAGAAGCAATTAATCTCTCCTTGCACAAACTGGCTCTACAGAGGCAAGATGTCCACCTCATCTTCACCCTCCGATATATCACCGTGTACATCCCCCTCCTCACAGATTATCAATTCGTCCCCACTGGAATCCACCATCTCATCTCCCTGTGTACTTTGTGGAGGCAATTGCTGCTGGTCAATGTCTCCGCGGAGGAATTGATTATAATTCATTTTAATGAACATCATCTTCTCCACATTTTCTGGATGTAACCTCGTACGCCGATTGCTGACAAGGTGAGCGGCGGCACTAAACACTCTTTCGGAGTACACACTTGTGGGAGGGCAACTTAGGTAGAATAAAGCCAGTTTGTGCAAGGGCCTCCAAATTGCCTCTTTTTCCTGCCAGTATAAGTACGGACTGTGTGACGTGCCTACTTGGATGCGGTCACTCATATAATCCTCCACCATTCTATCAATGTTGAGAGAATCATATGCAGTGACAGTAGACGACATGTCCGTAATCGTTGTCAGGTCCTTCAGTCCGGACCAGATGTCAGCATCAGCAGTCGCTCCAGACTGCCCTGCATCACCGCCAGCGGGTGGGCTCGGAATTCTGAGCCTTTTCCTCGCACCCCCAGTTGCGGGAGAATGTGAAGGAGGAGATGTTGACAGGTCGCGTTCTGCTTGACTTGACAATTTTGTCACCAGCAGGTCTTTCAACCCCAGCAGACCTGTGTCTGCCGGAAAGAGAGATCCAAGGTAGGCTTTAAATCTAGGATCGAGCACGGTGGCCAAAATGTAGTGCTCTGATTTCAACAGATTGACCACCCGTGAATCCTTGTTAAGCGAATTAAGGGCTGCATCCACAAGTCCCACATGCCTAGCGGAATCGCTCCGTGTTAGCTCCTCCTTCAATGCCTCCAGCTTCTTCTGCAAAAGCCTGATGAGGGGAATGACCTGACTCAGGCTGGCAGTGTCTGAACTGACTTCACGTGTGGCAAGTTCAAAGGGCATCAGAACCTTGCACAACGTTGAAATCATTCTCCACTGCACTTGAGACAGGTGCATTCCACCTACTATATCGTGCTCAATTGTATAGGCTTGAATGGCCTTTTGCTGCTCCTCCAACCTCTGAAGCATATAGAGGGTTGAATTCCACCTCGTTACCACTTCTTGCTTCAGATGATGGCAGGGCAGGTTCAGTAGTTTTTGGTGGTGCTCCAGTTTTCTGTACGTGGTGCCTGTACGCCGAAAGTGTCCCGCAATTCTTCTGGCCACCGACAGCATCTCTTGCACGCCCCTGTCGTTTTTTAAAAAATTCTGCACCACCAAATTCAAGGTATGTGCAAAACATGGGACGTGCTGGAATTGGCCCAGATTTAATGCACACACAATATTGCTGGCGTTGTCCGATGCCACAAATCCACAGGAGAGTCCAATTGGGGTAAGCCATTCCGCTATGATCTTCCTCAGTTGCCGTAAGAGGTTTTCAGCTGTGTGCGTATTCTGGAAAGCGGTGATACAAAGCGTAGCCTGCCTAGGAAAGAGTTGGCATTTGCGAGATGCTGCTACTGGTGCCGCCGCTGCTGTTCTTGCGGCGGGAGTCCATACATCTACCCAGTGGGCTGTCACAGTCATATAGTCCTGACCCTGCCCTGCTCCACTTGTCCACATGTCCGTGGTTAAGTGGACATTGGGTACAGCTGCATTTTTTAGGACACTGGTGACTCTTTTTCTGAGGTCTGTGTACATTTTCGGTATCGCCTGCCTAGAGAAATGGAACCTAGATGGTATTTGGTACCGGGGACACAGTACCTCCAACAAGTCTCTAGTTGGCTCTGCAGTAATGATGGATACCGGAACCACGTTTCTCACCACCCAGGATGCCAAGGCCTCAGTTATCCGCTTTGCAGTAGGATGACTGCTGTGATATTTCATCTTCCTCGCAAAGGACTGTTGAACAGTCAATTGCTTACTGGAAGTAGTACAAGTGGGCTTACGACTTCCCCTCTGGGATGACCATCGACTCCCAGCGGCAACAACAGCAGCGCCAGCAGCAGTAGGCGTTACACGCAAGGATGCATCGGAGGAATCCCAGGCAGGAGAGGACTCGTCAGAATTGCCAGTGACATGGCCTGCAGGACTATTGGCATTCCTGGGGAAGGAGGAAATTGACACTGAGGGAGTTGGTGGGGTGGTTTGCGTGAGCTTGGTTACAAGAGGAAGGGATTTACTGGTCAGTGGACTGCTTCCGCTGTCACCCAAAGTTTTTGAACTTGTCACTGACTTATTATGAATGCGCTGCAGGTGACGTATAAGGGAGGATGTTCCGAGGTGGTTAACGTCCTTACCCCTACTTATTACAGCTTGACAAAGGGAACACACGGCTTGACACCTGTTGTCCGCATTTCTGGTGAAATACCTCCACACCGAAGAGCTGATTTTTTTGGTATTTTCACCTGGCATGTCAACGGCCATATTCCTCCCACGGACAACAGGTGTCTCCCCGGGTGCCTGACTTAAACAAACCACCTCACCATCAGAATCCTCCTGGTCAATTTCCTCCCCAGCGCCAGCAACACCCATATCCTCCTCATCCTGGTGTACTTCAACACTGACATCTTCAATCTGACTATCAGGAACTGGACTGCGGGTGCTCCTTCCAGCACTTGCAGGGGGCGTGCAAATGGTGGAAGGCGCATGCTCTTCACGTCCAGTGTTGGGAAGGTCAGGCATCGCAACCGACACAATTGGACTCTCCTTGTGGATTTGGGATTTCGAAGAATGCACAGTTCTTTGCTGTGCTGCTTTTGCCAGCTTGAGTCTTTTCATTTTTCTAGCGAGAGGCTGAGTGCTTCCATCCTCATGTGAAGCTGAACCACTAGCCATGAACATAGGCCAGGGCCTCAGCCGTTCCTTGCCACTCCGTATGGTAAATGGCATATTGGCAAGTTTACGCTTCTCCTCCGACAATTTTATTTTAGGTTTTGGAGTCCTTTTTTTACTGATATTTGGTGTTTTGGATTTGACATGCTCTGTACTATGACATTGGGCATCGGCCTTGGCAGACGACGTTGCTGGCATTTCATCGTCTCGGCCATGACTAGTGGCAGCAGCTTCAGCACGAGGTGGAAGTGGATCTTGATCTTTCCCTAATTTTGGAACCTCAACATTTTTGTTCTCCATATTTTAATAGGCACAACTAAAAGGCACCTCAGGTAAACAATGGAGATGGATGGATTGGATACTAGTATACAATTATGGACGGGCTGCCGAGTGCCGACACAGAGGTAGCCACAGCCGTGAACTACCGCACTGTACTGTGTCTGCTGCTAATATATAGACTGGTTGATAAAGAGATAGTATACTCGTAACTAGTATGTATGTATAAAGAAAGAAAAAAAAACCACGGTTAGGTGGTATATACAATTATGGACGGGCTGCCGAGTGCCGACACAGAGGTAGCCACAGCCGTGAACTACCGCACTGTACTGTGTCTGCTGCTAATATAGACTGGTTGATAAAGAGATAGTATACTCGTAACTAGTATGTATGTATAAAGAAAGAAAGAAAAAACCACGGTTAGGTGGTATATACAATTATGGACGGGCTGCCGAGTGCCGACACAGAGGTAGCCACAGCCGTGAACTACCGCACTGTACTGTGTCTGCTGCTAATATATAGACTGGTTGATAAAGAGATAGTATACTCGTAACTAGTATGTATGTATAAAGAAAGAAAAAAAAACCACGGTTAGGTGGTATATACAATTATGGACGGGCTGCCGAGTGCCGACACAGAGGTAGCCACAGCCGTGAACTACCGCACTGTACTGTGTCTGCTGCTAATATAGACTGGTTGATAAAGAGATAGTATACTCGTAACTAGTATGTATGTATAAAGAAAGAAAAAAAAACCACGGTTAGGTGGTATATACAATTATGGACGGGCTGCCGAGTGCCGACACAGAGGTAGCCACAGCCGTGAACTACCGCACTGTACTGTGTCTGCTGCTAATATATAGACTGGTTGATAAAGAGATAGTATACTCGTAACTAGTATGTATGTATAAAGAAAGAAAAAAAAACCACGGTTAGGTGGTATATACAATTATGGACGGGCTGCCGAGTGCCGACACAGAGGTAGCCACAGCCGTGAACTACCGCACTGTACTGTGTCTGCTGCTAATATATAGACTGGTTGATAAAGAGATAGTATACTCGTAACTAGTATGTATGTATAAAGAAAGAAAAAAAAACCACGGTTAGGTGGTATATACAATTATGGACGGGCTGCCGAGTGCCGACACAGAGGTAGCCACAGCCGTGAACTACCGCACTGTACTGTGTCTGCTGCTAATATAGACTGGTTGATAAAGAGATAGTATACTACTAATATTATATACTGGTGGTCAGGTCACTGGTCACTAGTCACACTGGCAGTGGCACTCCTGCAGCAAAAGTGTGCACTGTTTAATTTTAATATAATATTATGTACTCCTGGCTCCTGCTATAACCTATAACTGGCACTGCAGTAGTGCTCCCCAGTCTCCCCCACAATTATAAGCTGTGTGAGCTGAGCAGTCAGACAGATATATAATATATATAGATGATGCAGCACACTGGCCTGAGCCTGAGCAGTGCACACAGATATGGTATGTGACTGACTGAGTCACTGTGTGTATCGCTTTTTTCAGGCAGAGAACGGATATATTAAATAAACTGCACTGTGTGTCTGGTGGTCACTCACTATATAATATATTATGTACTCCTGGCTCCTGCTATAACCTATAACTGGCACTGCAGTAGTGCTCCCCAGTCTCCCCCACAATTATAAGCTGTGTGAGCTGAGCAGTCAGACAGATATATATAATATTATATATAGATAATAGATGATGCAGCACACTGGCCTGAGCCTGAGCAGTGCACACAGATATTGTATGTGACTGAGTCACTGTGTGCTGTGTATCGCTTTTTTCAGGCAGAGAACGGATTATATTATGTACTCCTGGCTCCTGCTATAACCTATAACTGGCACTGCAGTAGTGCTCCCCAGTCTCCCCCACAATTATAAGCTGTGTGAGCTGAGCAGTCAGACAGATATATATAATATTATATATAGATAATAGATGATGCAGCACACTGGCCTGATCCTGAGCAGTGCACACAGATATGGTATGTGACTGAGTCACTGTGTGCTGTGTATCGCTTTTTTCAGGCAGAGAACGGATTATAAATAAAAGTGGTGGTCACTGGTCACTATCAGCAAAACTCTGCACTGTACACTACTGAGTACTCCTAATGCTCCCCAAAATTAGTAAATCAAGTGTCTCTCTAATCTATTCTAATTCTAAACGGAGAGGACGCCAGCCACGTCCTCTCCCTATCAATCTCAATGCACGTGTGAAAATGGCGGCGACGCGCGGCTCCTTATATAGAATCCGAGTCTCGCGATAGAATCCGAGCCTCGCGAGAATCCGACAGCGTCATGATGACGTTCGGGCGCGCTCGGGTTAACCGAGCAAGGCGGGAAGATCCGAGTCGCTCGGACCCGTGAAAAAAAACATGAAGTTCTGGCGGGTTCGGATTCAGAGAAACCGAACCCGCTCATCTCTAATGTATAGATGTATATATACACACACATACGATAGATAGATAGATAGATAGATAGATAGATAGATAGATATTATAAGGGCACGGTCGTGCCCTTATATTAAGGCTGAATCGAACAAACGGAATTCTCCCATAGGGAACTTCTGAGATGGGGGCATGGTGTTTGAGGGGCTACACCTCAAAACTGATTGGACGTACTGAGCTAAAATTTGGCATGGGCGTGTAGAATCGTCACCCGGTGCTGCATGCCAAATTTCAGGGCAAAATAATAAAAAATGAGGAATTGGGAGTAACCTAAAGTTCCAACTGTCAGTTTTTTTCTGTGACTTCCTTTGTGGCTTTTTGACACCGTTTTCCTATAGAGTGAATTAGATATTTTTTGGGAAGGCATAACTCCGGATAGAGGACGAATTAAGACTTGGGGTTTGTTTTACTAGATAGAGTATGCCCCAGTGTAGTGCCTTTTGGGGTTGTGGTTTTTCAGAAAGTTATAGGGGTATATGCAATTCACGGCGAATCGCGGCAATTTTTCGCCGTTTTTTAATTCGACTAAATTCGCCAGGTGAATTCCGGAAGGTGGCTTCCGGAATTCACCATATTCAATGAAAAACGGATTCGCCAGAGTCGCGGGCGAAAATCGGCCGATTTGGCGGATTTTGCCGCGATTGTAAAAAACGGGAAAAAACGGGAAAAACCCGGAAAAAAAAATGGCGTAGGGTCCCCCCTCCAAAGCATAACCAGCCTCGGGCTCATCGAGCTGGTCCTGGTTCTAAAAATCCGGGGAAAAATTGGCCAGGGATCCCCCGTATTTTTAAAACCAGCACCGGGCTCTGCGCCTGGTGCTGGTGCCAAAAATACGGGGGACAAAAAGAGTAGGGGTCCCCCGTATTTTTAACACCAGCATCGGGCTCCACTAGCTGGACAGATAATGCCACAGCCGGGGGTCACTTTTATGCCGTGCCCTGCGGCCGTGGCATTAAATATCCAACTAGTCACCCCTGGCCGGGGTACCCTGGGGGAGTGGGGACCCCTTCAATCAAGGGGTCCCCCCCCCCAGCCACCCAAGGGCCAGGGGTGAAGCCCGAGGCTGTCCCCCCCATCCAATGGGCTGCGGATGGGGGGGCTGATAGCCTTTTGTGATAATAAAAAGATATTGTTTTTTCCAGTAGTACTACAAGTCCCAGCAAGCCTCCCCCGCAAGCTGGTACTTGGAGAACCACAAGTACCAGCATGCGGGAGAAAAAGGGGCCCGCTGGTACCTGTAGTACTACTGGGAAAAAAATACCCCCAAAAAAACAGGACACACACACCGTGACAGTAAAACTTTATTACACACTACCGACACACACATACTTACCTATGTTGACACGCCGACTGCCACGGTCTCCGACGATCCGAGGGTACCTGTGAAAAAATGATACTCACCTTCCAGCGTCCAGAGATAAATCCACGTCCAGAGAGATAAATCCACGTACTTGTAAAAAAAAAAGAAAACGCAAATACCCGCTCCATACCGGACTAGAAAGGGGTCCAATGCTTTCACATCAGACCCCTTTCTCCCGAATGCCGGGACATCACGTGACTCCTGTCACTGAAGTCCCTTCAGCCAATCAGGAAGCGCTACTTCCGTGGCGCTCACCTGATTGGCTGTGCGCTGTCTGTACTGTGACAGCACATCGCAAAGCCGCTCCATTACTTTCAATGGTGGGAACTTTGCGGGTAGCGGTGGGGTCACCCGCCGGTCAGCCGCTGACCGGCGGGTGACCTTACCGCTAGCCGCTAAGTTCCCACCATTGAAAGTAATGGAGCGGCTTTGCGATGTGCTGTCACAGTACAGACAGCGCACAGCCAATCAGGTGAGCGCAACGAAGTTGCGCTTCCTGATTGGCTTAGAGACCTTTCTGTGACAGCTGTCACTGACAGGTCTCATTCGTGGAAAGGTGTCCCATGTGTCAGCATGGGACCCCATTCAGTCCGGCATGGAGCGGGTGTTCGGTTTGTTTTTTTGCCAAGTACGTGGATTTATCTCTGGACCATGGCTGAGGTGAGTATATTGATCTTTTCTTTTCAGGTATCCGTGGATTCTACATGGAGAAGAGGACCGATGTCGGCGTGTGAACATAGGTAAGTATGTGTGTCGACGTATGAAATAAAGTTTTACTGTCGACGGTGTGTGTCCTGTTTTTATTTGGGTATTTTTTCCCCAGTAGTACTACAGGTACCAGCGGGCCCGTTTTTCTCCCGCATGCTGGTACTTGTGGTTCTCCAAGTACCAGCTTGCGGGGGAGGCTTGCTGGGACTTGTAGTACTACTGGAAAAAACAATATCTTTTTATTATCACAAAAGGCTATCAGCCCCCCCATCCGCAGCCCATTGGATGGGGGGGGACAGCCTCGGGCTTCACCCCTGGCCCTTGGGTGGCTGGGGGGGGGGGACCCCTTGATTGAAGGGGTCCCCACTCCCCCAGGGTACCCCGGCCAGGGGTGACTAGTTGGATATTTAATGCCACGGCCGCAGGGCACGGCATAAAAGTGACCCCCGGTTGTGGCATTATCTGTCCAGCTAGTGGAGCCCGATGCTGGTGTTAAAAATACGGGGGACCCCTACTCTTTTTGTCCCCCGTATTTTTGGCACCAGCACCAGGCGCAGAGCCCGGTGCTGGTTTTAAAAATACGGGGGATCCCCTGTCAATTTTTTCCCCGCATTTTTAGAACCAGGACCAGCTCGAAGAGCCCGAGGCTGGTTATGCTTTGGAGGGGGGACCCCACGCCATTTTTTTTTATGATTTCACCGTTCCAGCATAAAAAAAAAAAAATAATAATAATATTTTAAAAAATATATAAATAATATTTGTGCCTCCAAAAAAAAAAAAAAAAAAGTACCTAATCCCTTCTAATATAAATAGATCTGCTATTCCCCCCCAAAAAAACAAAAAAAAAACATGTTTAAATTTTTTTTATTTGTTTTCACCCTCCAAAGTGTGGCGGATTGAAAATGACGAATTTGCTGTCTAAAAGCACTGCTGTCGAATTTCCAAACTTGAATTGAATATGCTTTGGTCGAATTGCAGCACTTGTATCATTGCAGAAAAGTCGAATTTGCAAAAATTCGAATTTCAAAAAGTCGAATTTTGAAAGTCTGTTTTTTGGTCGGAAAGCACTGAATTGCATAGGCGATTTTTTTTTTTGGTCGAAAATGACCCGAAATTCGACAATTTCGGGAATTCGACCGCAATTGCATATACCCCATAGGGTTTTTTTAATTAAGAGAAATATGCCCCATTATAGAGATAGGGCTTTTCAATTTGTTGCGGCTGCGCAGTGGCCGCCAGGAGAGCGAGAGTGAGTGAGGGAAGGGGTCTCGTGCAGGCTGAGGTTATAAAAGTAGCTGCTGGCGGCGGGAGGAGAGCCAGCGGTTCCTGGGTGTGTGCACCTGCGGTCCCTTACAGACTGCAGCGACCCATTAGGACTGTGGAGGAGAGGGGTAGCGGCATAGCAGCCGCAGGCTTACCGAAAGTGCTCACTACTGAGCAATATGGTCCCCTTACCCGAAGTGGGAGCCGCAGCGGGAGGAATAGCTGGAGTTGCGCCGCAGGAGAAAGTCAGAGGACATCCAGAAGAGACATCCGGTGCAGCGCTGACTCCTGACTGACAGCGCTTGCCTACTGAGCGGTGTGGTACCCCCACACCTGAAGCGGGTGCGGGAGCAGCAGCCGGAGAAGACAGCTGTGCTGCACGGAAGAAGTCAGGCAGCAGCAGCAGCACCAGCGGGCTGAGGTGGGAGGATCAGTATGGTCCCTTACGTGCGGCTCACATTCAGATCCATCCGGCTCCCTTCCCCTCCTCCCCTGCACCCTTAGCAGCCTGCCCCCACATCTCATTCACCCACCGCCGCAGACTCCTCCCCCACACGGTTATTATAATAAGGCCACCCCCCTACCCCCTTCCCTCCCTGCTGTGTGTCCAGCCACCCCCCCCCTCACCTGCTGTGTGTCCGGCCTACCCCCCCCCCCCCCCCTCACCTGCTATGTGTCCAGCCCCCCCCCTCACCTGCTGTGTGTCCAGCCCCCCCCCCCCCTCACCTGCTGTGTGTCCGGCCTACCCCCCCCCTCCCTGCTGTGTGTTCAGCCACCCCCCCCCCCCTCGCCTGCTGTGTGTCCGGCCTACCCCCCCCCCCTGCTGTGAGTCCAGCCATCCCCCCCCTCCCTGCTGTGTGTCCGGCCTACCCCCCCCCTCCCTGCTGTTTGTCCGGCCTACCCCCCCCCCCCTCCCTGCTGTGTGTCCAGACCCCCCCCTCACCTGCTGTGTGTCCAGCCCCCCCCCCCCCTCACCTGCTGTGTGTCCAGCCTACCCCCCCCTCCCTGCTGTTTGTCCGGCCACCCTCTTCTCCCCTGCTGTGTGTCCGGCGGCCTACCCCCCCCCTCCCTGCTGTGTGTCCGGCCTACCCCCCCCTCACCTGCTGTGTGTCCAGCCCCCCCCCTTACCTGCTGTGTGTCCTGCCCCCCCCTCCTCCCCTGCTGTGTGTCCGGCCTACCCCCCCCCCTCCCTGCTGTTTGTCCGGCCACCCTCCCCTCCCCTGCTGTGTGTCCGGCCACCCTCCCCTCCCCTGCTGTGTGTCCGGCCACCCTCCCCTCCCCTGCTGTGTGTCCGGCCACCCTCCCCTCCCCTGCTGTGTGTCCAGCCTACCCCCCCCTCCCCTGCTGCGTGTCCAGCCCCCCCCCTCACCTGCTGCGTGTCCAGCCCCCCCCTCACCTGTTGTGTGTCCAGCCCCCCCCCCTCACCTGCTGTGTGTCCAGCCCCCCCCCCTCACCTGCTGTGTGTCCAGCCCCCCCCTCACCTGCTGTGTGTCCAGCCCCCCCCCTCACCTGCTGTGTGTCCAGCCCCCCCCCTCACCTGCTGTGTGTCCAGCCCCCCCCTCACCTGCTGTGTGTCCAGCCCCCCCCCCTCACCTGCTGTGTGTCCAGCCCCCCCCCCCCTCACCTGCTGTGTGTCCAGCCCCCCCCTCACCTGCTGTGTGTCCAGCCCCCCCCCTCACCTGCTGTGTGTCCAGCCACCCCCCCTCCCCTGCTGTGTGTCCGGCCTACCCCCCCCCCTCCCTGCTGTTTGTCCGGCCACCCTCCCCTCCCCTGCTGTGTGTCCTGCCTACCCCCCCCTCCCTGCTGTGTGTCCAGCCACCCCCCCCCCCCTCACCTGCTGTGTGTCCGGCCTACCCTCCCCCCCTCCCCTCCCCTGCTGTTTGTCTGGCCACCATCCCCTCCCCTCCCCTGCTGTGTGTTCGGCAACTCCCCCCTCTTCCCGCTGTGTTCGGCCACCCCCTACCCCCTCCCCTCCCTGCCGTGTGTCCGGTCACCCTCCCCTCTCTGCTGTGTGTCCAGCCACCCCCCCCCTCTCTGCTGTGTGTCCGGCCACCCCCCCAGACACGCAGCGCCTGACACACACAGACATGCAACGCCTGACACGCATACGCATATGCAGCGCCTGACACACACGCACACACACAGCACCTGACACACACACACACACAGCACCTGACACACACGCACACACACAGCACCTGACACACACACACAGCACCTGACACTCACACGGACCTGACACTTGCGCACACACACTCACACGCAGCACCTGACACACACGCAGCACCTGACACACACACACACAGACGCAGCACCTGACACTCACACGGACCTGACACACACGCACACACTCACAAGCGGCGCCTGACGCACATAGACATGCGGCGCCTGACGCACACGCGGCGCCTGACGCACACGCGGCGCCTGACTCACACGCGGCGCCTGACTCACACGCGGCGCCTGACGCACACGCGGCGCCTGACAGACACGCGGCGCCTGACAGACACGCGGCGCCTGACAGACACGCGGCGCCTGACACACACGCGGCGCCTGACACACACGCACAGGCAGCGCCTGGCACACCTGCACAGGCAGCGCCTGGCACACACGCACAGGCAGCGCCTGACACACACGCAGCGCCTGACACACACAGACACGCAGCGCCTGACACACACAGATACGCAGCGCCTGACACACACAGACACGCAGCGCCTGACGCACAGGCAGCGCCTGACACACACGCACACGCACAGGCAGCGCCTGACACACGCAGCGCCTGACACACGCAGCGCCTGACACTCACATGCTCCTGACACACGCAGCACCTGACATACTCACACGCAGCACCTGACACACACGCAGACACGCAGCATCTGACACACACACACGCAGCACCTGACACACACACGCAGCACCTGACACACAAACACGCAGACACGCAGCGCCTGACACACACGCAGACACGCAGCGCCTGACACACACGCAGACACGCAGCGCCTGACACACACGCAGCGCCTGACACACACGCAGCGCCTGACACACACGCAGACACGCAGCGCCTGACACACACGCAGACACGCAGCGCCTGACACACACGCAGACACGCAGCGCCTGACACACACGCAGACACGCAGCGCCTGACACAAACGCAGACACGCAGCACCTGACAGACACGCAGACACGCAGCACCTGACAGACACGCACACACACACACACACACACAGCACCTGACACAGATATGCAGCGCCTGACACACACACGCAGACATACAGCGCCTGACACACAAACACGCAGACATGCAGCACCTGACACACACATGCAGCACCTGACAGACACACAGACACACACACACACACACACACACAGACATGCAGCACCTGACACACCCACACACACACACATGCATCACCTGACACACCCACACACACAGACATGCATCACCTGACACACCCACACACATATACAGACATGCAGCACCTGACACACACACACACACAGACATGCAGCGCCTGACACACACACACATACAGACATGCAGCACCTGACACACACACACACATACAAACATGCAGCACCTGACACACACACACACGCAGCACCTGACACACATATATACATGTGGCATTTAACGCACACACGCACAGCACCTGACACACAATCATATACACTCAGAGCACCTAACACACACATACACTCGCAGCACCTCACACACACTCGTATACACACGCAGCACCTGCCACTCACACATATATACACATGCAGCACCTGCCACTCCCACATACATGAACAGCACCTGACACACACATACACGCGCAGCACCTGACGGTCACACACATACAGATGCGACAGCTGACACAAACACATACACGCTCAACACCTGACACCCACGTGGCAGCTGACGCATACAAATGCAGCACCTGAAATACACACATATACACGTGCAGCACCTGAGACACACACACACACATGTATGTACACGCGCGGCTCCAGGCACACACATACGTACGTACACACGCGGCACTTGACACACACACGTACACGCGCGGCACCTGACACACACACACACACACACACACGTACGTACTTACGTACATGTGTGGCACCTGACACACATGTATGCACACGTGTGGCTCCTGACACACACGCGCGTTGCTCCTGACACACACACATGTACGTACACGCTCGGCTCCTGACACACACACGTATGTATACGCGTGGCACCTGAAACCTACACGTATGTACGTATATGCGCGGCTCCTGACACCCTCACGCATGTACACGCGTGGCTCCTGGCACACACACACACACAGGTACACGCGCGGCACCTGACACATACACGCGTGTACGTACACACATGCACAGCACCTGACATACACACATGTAGGTACGCGCCACCTGACACACACACACACGTACACGCACGACACCTGACACACACGTACGTACGTACGTACGTACGTACGTACGCGCACGGCACCTGACACACACGTACATACTAGTGATGAGTGGGTTCGGTTCGTCGGAATCCGGACCCCCCGAACTTCACCCATTTTACATGGGTCCGAGGCAGGTTCGAACCTTCCCGCCTTGCTCGGCTAACCCGAGCGCGCCCGAACGTCATCATCCCGCTGTCGGATTCCCGCGAGATTCGGATGTCTGCATTCGTGGAAAGGGGTCCCATGTGTAAACATGGGACCCCTTTCAGTCCGTCTGGTCCGGGTGTTCGGTTTGTTGTTTTGCCAAGTACGTGGATTTAATCTGGAACCTGGATCAGGTGAGTATAATTATCTTTTATTTTCAGGTACCCGTGGATTCTACTTGGAGAAGAGGACCGACTGCTTCGTGTCAACATAGGTAAGTATGTGTGTGTCGGCAGGTGTGAAATAAAGTTATACTTTCACGGTGTCTGTGTCCTGTTTTTATTTGGGTATTTTTCCCCCAGTAGAACTACAGGTACCAGCGGGCCCGTTTTTCTCCCGCATGCTGGTACTTGTGGTTCTCAAAGTACCAGATTGCGGGGGAGGCTTGCTGGGACTTGTAGTACTACTGGAAAAAACAATATTCTTTCAATTTTCTCAAGGCTATCAGCCTCCCATCCGCAGCCCTTGGATGGGGGGGACAGCCTCGGGCTTCACCCCTGGCCCTTGGGTGGCTGGGGGGGACCCCTTGATTGAAGGGGTCCCCACTCCCCCAGGGTACCCCGGCCAGGGGTGACTAGTTGGATATTTAATGCCACGGCCGCAGGGCACTGTATAAAAGTGACCCCCGGCTGTGGCATTATCTGTCCAGCTAGTGGAGCCCGATGCTGGTGTAAAAATAATGGGGGACCCTACTCTTTTTGTCCCCCGTATTTTTTGCACCAGCACCAGGCGCAGAGCCCGGAGCTGGTTTTAAAAATACGGGGGATCCCCTGTCCGTTTTTCCCCCGGATTTTTAGAACCAGGACCAGCTCGAAGAGCCCGAGGCTGGTTATGCTTTGGAGGGGGGACCCCACGCAATTTTTCTTTTCCGGGTTTTTCACATTCCATTTACAAAAAAAAATAATAATAATAATCTTTTAAAAAATATATAAATAATACTTGTGCCTCCAAAAAAGACAAATCAAGTACCTAATCCCTTCTAATATAAATAGATATGCTATTACCCCAAAAAAAACATGTTTTAAATTTTTTTTATTAGATTCCGCCTGCAAAGTGTGGCGGATTGAAAATGACGAATTTACTGTTTAAAAGCACTGTTGTCGAATTTACAAACTTCAATTGAATATACTTTTGTTGAATTGCCGCATTTGTACCATTGCAGAAAAGTCGAATTTGTCAAATGTCGAATTTTAAAAAGTCGAATTTTGAAAGGATGCAAGAATAGGCCCCGCCCCCTTCTTCACATCAGCCGTCCCCTTCTACCCCTGTACCTTGCTCTCTCCTGTCTGTGCTCTCTCCCGTCTGTAGGACTAGGCCCCGCCCCCTTCTTACCCTCCAGTGACTGCTCTCTCCTGACAAGTGGACCAGGCCTGCCCCCTACACGCTGCTGGTGTCTTCATTGTTACTTGGTCTGGAGCTCCGTTGGGGAGAGAACTCACGTGAGCTCATTAAGAATGAGGAACTGGGATGTTTTAATTTTATTGTGAGTAGTGTAGTGTGGTGATGTAGTATGTTGTATGGGGGGTATAGTGTAACTATGAAGTGCAGCATATGGGAGGGCTATAGCATAGTGATGTAGTGTGGCATATGGGGGGTGGTAGCGCATAGGCGTGCGTACAGGGGGTGCCTGGTGCGCACAGGCACTCCCTAATGTCCAGCATCGCTGCACGCCACGCTTGCTGTGGCACAGTGATCGCTGAGTGTGTGATCGGTGGAGCCTAGCCTGTAGCTCATTTCCGTACCTCCCACCACCGCTGCGCCCGCCCCCCCTCTGCCTGCTGCTAATACTATGCTGAGTGCATTCGTCGGCGGCCTCACTGGGGGGACTGGTGTCACCTTGCAATGTGACGTGGTGATGTCCGCCTATGCTCTCCTCCCGCCCACCCGTGCTTTCCTCCCGCTGCGGTCTCTCAGTCCTAGTTTGCCGCGGCTGCCACACCACTGGCAGTGTTCCTCTAGGGGGGACTGGGAGCCGCCGGCAGACACATTCTGCTGAGACTTACTTGTCAGTGCGGGTTCCGGATGGCAGGCGGCGGGTGGGAGGGCAGACGGGGAGCAGGTGTCACAAGGAGTGTGTGGGTAACTAATTCACAATACTTCCGCTCAACGTGGCACTGCTGGTCCTTCATCTCCCATGTCTCTTCACCAGGTGGCGGGCGGCCCGGAAATTAAGTGATGTGTTGTGCAGCAGTCAGTGTGAAGTGACTGTGAGTAACACTGATGGTGCTGATGATGCTGCTGCAGAATCGGGAAGCAATTAATTCATAAATATAATGTACTCTATCAGTGTATTATACATACATAAACATGTACATACGTGTATTTGTGTATACATGTATATACATGAGTGTGTGTGCATATATATATATATATATATATATACAGCCAGTTCCCAGGAACAAAAGTCCTCCCCCGCTTCCGCTAAGTCCACAGCATGACGCTGGGGCTCCACTGGTGGAGCCAGGTGCGGTGGGGGCCCGTCTCAAGTGCTTCAGCAATCAGTGGGCTTGCTCACAGGTGGATCCCTGGATTCTACAAGTAGTGTCTCAGGGATTCAAGCTGGAATTCGAGACGTCTCCCCCTCGCCGTTTCCTAAAATCTGCCTTGCCAACATCTCCCTTGGACAGGGAGGCTGTGATAGAGGCAAATTCACAAGCTGTATTTGCAGCAGGTGATAGTCAAGGTACCCCTCCTTCAACAAGGAAGGGGTTACTATTCCACAATGTTTGTGGTACCGAAACCGGACGGTTCGGTGAGACCCATTTTAAATTTTAAATCTTTGAACACGTATATAAAACGGTTCAAGTTCAAGATGGAATCGCTCAGGGCGGTTATCTCAAGCCTGGAGGAAGGGGATTACATGGTATCACTGGACATCAAGGATGCTTACCTGCATGTCCCCATTTACTCTCCTCACCAGGAGTACCTCAGATTTGTGGTACAGGACTGTCATTACCAATTCCAGACGCTGCCGTTTGGTCTGTCCACGGCACCGAGGGTGTTTACCAAGGTAATGGCCGAGATGATGATACTCCTGCGAAAAAAGGGAGTTATAATTATCCCGTACTTGGACGATCTCCTGATAAAGGCGAGGTCCAAGGAACAGTTGTTGATCGGAGTAGCACTTGCTCGGCAGGTGCTACAACAGCACAGCTGGATCCTGAATATTCCAAAGTCGCAGCTGGTTCCTGCAACACGTCTATTGTTCCTGGGGATGGTTCTGGACACAGAACAGAAAAGGGTGTTTCTCCCGGAGGAGAAGGACAAGGAGTTGTCATCGCTAGTCAGAGACCTCCTAAGACCAAAACAGGTGTCGGTGCACCACTGCACGCGAGTCCTGGGAAAGATGGTAGCTTCTTACGAAGCAATTCCGTTCGGAAGGTTCCATGCACGGATCTTTCAGTGGGATCTGTTGGACAAGTGGTCCGGATCGCATCTTCAGATGCATCAGAGGATAACCCTGTCTGCAAGGACCAGGGTGTCTCTACTGTGGTGGCTGCAGAGTGCTCATCTTCTGGAGGGCCGCAGATTCGGCATACAGGACTGGGTCCTGGTAACCACGGACGCCAGCCTTCGAGGCTGGGGAGCAGTCACACAGGGAAGAAATTTCCAGGGACTATGGTCAAGCCAGGAAATGTCCCTACACATAAATATTCTGGAACTAAGAGCTATTTACAATGCCCTAAGTCAGGCAAGACCCCTGCTTCAAAGTCAGCCAGTACTGATTCAGTCAGACAACATCACGGCGGTCGCCCATGTAAACCGACAAGGCGGCACGAGAAGCAGGATGGCGATGGCAGAAGCCACGAAGATTCTCCGATGGGCGGAAAATCACGTGTTAGCACTGTCGGCAGTGTTTATTCCGGGAGTGGACAACTGGGAAGCAGACTTCCTCAGCAGATACGACCTCCACCCGGGAGAGTGGGGACTTCATCCAGAAGTCTTCCGGCTGATTACAAACCGATGGGAATGGCCACAGGTGGACATGATGGCATCCCGCCTCAACAAAAAGCTAGAAAACTATTGCGCCAGGTCAAGGGACCCTCAGGCGATAGCGTTGGACGCTCTAGTGACACCGTGGGTGTACCGGTCGGTTTATGTGTTTCCTCCTCTTCCTCTCATACCAAGGGTGCTGAGGATAATAAGAAGGAGAAGAGTAAGAACTATACTCATTATTCCGGATTGGCCAAGAAGAGCTTGGTACCCAGAACTTCAAGAAATGATCTCGGAGGACCCATGGCCTCTACCGCTCAGACAAGACCTGCTGCAGCAGGGGCCTTGTCTGTTCCAAGACTTACCGCGGCTGCGTTTGACGGCATGGCTGTTGAACACCGGATCCTGAAGGAAAAGGGCATTCCGGAGGAAGTCATTCCTACGCTGATCAAAGCCAGGAAGGACGTGACCGCAAAACATTATCACCACATATGGCGAAAATATGTTGCTTGGTGTGAGGACAGGAAGGCCCCAACGGAGGAATTTCAACTGGGTCGATTCCTGCACTTCCTACAGTCAGGGGTGAATATGGGCCTCAAATTGGGGTCCATTAAGGTCCAGATTTCGGCTCTGTCGATTTTCTTCCAAAAAGAACTGGCTTCCCTGCCGGAAGTTCAGACTTTTGTTAAAGGAGTGCTGCATATTCAGCCTCCTTTTGTGCCTCCAGTGGCACCTTGGGATCTCAACGTGGTGTTGGATTTCCTTAAATCACATTGGTTTGAGCCACTTAAAACCGTGGAGTTAAAATATCTCACGTCGAAAGTGGTCATGCTATTGGCCCTGGCTTCGGCCAGGCGTGTGTCAGAGTTGGCGGCTTTGTCATGTAAAAGCCCTTATGTGATTTTCCATATGGATAGGGCGGAATTGAGGACTCATCCCCAATTTCTGCCTAAGGTGGTTTCAGCGTTTCATTTGAACCAACCTATTGTGGTGCCTGCGGCTACTCGGAACTTGGAGGATTCCAAGTTGCTGGATGTAGTCAGGGCCCTGAAAATTTATGTTTCCAGAATGGCTGGAGTCAGGAAAACTGACTTGCTGTTTATCCTCTACGCACCAAACAAGATGGGTGCTCCTGCTTCAAAGCAGACTATTGCTCGCTGGATATGTAGCACAATTCAGCTTGCACATTCTGCGGCGGGACTGCCGCATTCTAGATCAGTAAAAGCCCATTCCACGAGGAAGGTGGGCTCTTCTTGGGCGGCTGCCCGAGGGGTCTCTGCTTTACAACTTTGCCGAGCTGCTACTTTGTCGGGGTCAAACACATTTGCAAGATTTTACAAGTTTGACACCCTGGCTGAGGAGGACCTGGAGTTCGCTCATTCGGTGCTGCAGAGTCATCCGCACTCTCCCTCCCGTTTGGGAGCTTTGATATAATCCCCATGGTCCTTACGGAGTCCCAGCATCCACTTAGGACGTCAGAGAAAATAAGATTTTACTCACCGGTAAATCTATTTCTCGTAGTCCGTAGTGGATGCTGGGCGCCCATCCCAAGTACTTGTACATAGTTATTGTTAACAAAAGGGTTATTGTTGAGAGCCATCTGTGCAGAGGCTCCGTTGTTGTCATACTGTTAACTGGGTATAATATCACGAGTTGTACGGTGTGATTGGTGTGGCTGGTATGAGTCTTACCCGGGATTCAAAATCCTTCCTTAGTGTCAGCTCTTCCGGGCACAGTATCCTAACTGAGGTCTGGAGGAGGGTCATAGGGGGAGGAGCCAGTGCACACCAGGTAGTCCTAAAGCTCTCTTTAGTTGTGCCAAGTCTCCTGCGGAGCCGCTATTCCCCATGGTCCTTACGGAGTCCCAGCATCCACTACGGACTACGAGAAATAGATTTACCGGTGAGTAAAATCTTATTATATATATATATATATATATATATATATATATGACTTGGGGTTTGTTTTATTAGATAGAGCATGTCCCTGTGAAGTGCCTTTTGGGGTTGTGGTTTTTCAGAAAGTTACAGGTTTTTTTTAATTAAGAGAAATATGCCCCATTATAGAGATCGGGCATTTCAATTTGTTGCGCCTGCGCAGTGGCCGCCAGCAGGGGGTGTACTAGAGTGCCTTCTCTTGAGAGCCGCAATATGGCCGCCTTCTCCCCGGTTATTCTGTAAATAGGAAAATAACCTCACAGGTTCACATAGGGCAGAGTTGCCACTACTAGTGCAGGGCTGTAACTTACAGTACTAAGGAAAAGCCATATACTAAAGCGGCACGGTGACCTCACCCCTCTCAGAGACACCAGGGCGCAGCACACTGGTACACACACCTGTTAGCTCAGGGCAGCACTATAGGACCCTCCTGTAATGCTGTGCTGGCGGCGTGTAGTGATCAGGGCACTGGGAGACTGGCTGGCTGGTCTCCGTCTCTGCTGCCTATAGAACTTCCACCTCTGTTATATATCAGGGCTGCTCTCCTGTTGTTATGATTCCAATACTCTGGTCTGGGGATATCTTATAGCAAGGACCTGAGTACTGGAACGTAATGCTTGGAAAGGGAGTGGGAACGGGAATAGCCCCTGGCGCCCTATCTCCGTTGTCTCGCCCGTGCTGTCAGAAATCTCTTGCGAGACTATGGTTGCTTGGGCCCATGGCAGCCGCGTTTGAAGGGCGGATTACGTCTGCCCAACTCCGATGCCCCCTCAGGTCTTAATGGGAGACAAAGAGAAATCCGAGACAGGGTGATAACAAGGGGCCCTCTACTAAACAACAAAGCCAGGGGCTCAAAACTAACTTTAAACTAGAGTATTTGCGGAAAACCGCCAGGGAAAAGGACAACCAAAATACCCACTTGTCCACTCTTCTACCCGGCACAGGCGAGTTCTGGAGAGGAGTGTGGGAGCGTAAACCTCCGCAAATGCACCAACACAGAATACAAAATAAAGCGGCCTAGGCCGCAGCACGCGGCAGAGCCGCCACTCACGAAAACCACACGAGATCCTCTAGCGACTGTTGCGGGTAAATGAGGACTGGAAGACTCCTTGGGAAGAGATGACAACACTAAGATTCAGGAACTCTGAGGACAGGAATGACCGGACACAGCAGAACTGGAACAGACGTCAGCAAACCAAAGCAGCATGCAGGAAGCTATTACCGGCGTCTGTGTGAAGCACTGAGAAGGTATTTAGCAGGGAGTCCTTCAATCAGAAGTTCAGAGCCTGATTAGCACAATGCCGTGCAGCTGCCTTGCTGCACGACCAGAAGACAAGTGTGTGTGTGTAGTTCACTTGATTGACCCTGCAAGGGGAGCGCAGTCCGTCCGTGGCGTCCCCGTTGCTAGGGTCCAGGGGGCTCAGCGCGCCCGGCGTCCTAGCGTTGCTAGGGAGCCGGCGGCTAGCACGCTCGGCGTCCCTAGTTGCTAGGCGCCGGGCCGCGAGGACATCGCGGACCACGGCGCCTAACACCTGTGTGTTCTCTTCCTCTCCTACCTCACACTGGAACTGGCCGCCCAGAGAACGAGAGGGCAGCGGCTGACATCAGAGAGGGTGCAGCAATCTGTGTGGGCAGAGCCCCTCACAGCAAGGTGTCCTTATGCTGTGCCCCGTGTAATCACTGTGATCCATACAGACTCTCACCCTGGTATGCTCTCTATTATTTATTTTTTTACACTGCGGCATGCTCGAGGGAAGGGAGCAGGCACCACCCCACCGCCACTACTCCTCCGCCAGCATCACTGCCGAGCCGGTCAGTGTTCCGGCGGCAATGAGCAGTAGGCAGCCACCAGCAACAACAGTCAGGAAGCTGTTACTCCTGGCAGCAGTAGCGTCAAGCTGCAATTCAGCCAGCGGCACGATGATCCGGGAGACAGTGGCAGCACAGGGAAGCAGTACCCCCTCCAATCGCAGCACCAACTAGGAGACTGAGGCAGCAACCTGCCCCCAGCAGCAGCACCACCCTGATGATAGGTAAGATGCATTTTGGTGTCACAAGAAGGTGGCCGGAGTAGTGGCTGGCTGTGGTCACACCCCGGGGAAAAGTGATAGTGATTTCAGTGTTCCCTTGCGCGGGGATTGGATGTGTAGATGTATGGAGGCTATGTATGTATAGATGTGAGCGGCAGTGTGCGGATGTATGAGAGCGGCAGTGTGCGGATGTATGAGAGCGGCAATGTACGGCTGTATAACTGCGTCGGTGTGCGGCTGTATGAGTGCGATGGTGTGCGGCTGTATGCGTGCGGCGGTGTGCTGCTGTAAGAGTGCGGCAGTGTGCGGCTGTAAGAGTACGGCTGTAAGAGTGCGGCTGTAAGAGTGCGGGGTTGTATGGATGTATGAGAGCGGGGTTGTACGGATGTATGAGAGCGGGGTTGTACGGATGTATGAGAGCGGCAGTGTATGGATGTATGTGAGCAACAGTGTACAGTTGTGTGAGAGCGGCAGTGTGCGGATGTATGAGAGTGGCGGTGTACGGATGTATGAGAGCGGCAGTGTATGGATGGCAGCGTCATAGGGAGGGATGTCGGAATGCTGTTATAGGGTTCCTAATACAAAATGCCACGTTGGGCTTGATGGGCAGGTAGTGCGGCAAGCACACCCAAATTGGCATCTGACGTCGCCTGCAGTCCACACTGTTGTGAGGAGTCAGAGTTAATTTTGACTGTGTAGTGTACTCACAGAGGACATACCGCCCGTCCCCTCCTCGCATCTGAGCAGCAGGTCAGGCTCTTATTTTCTTTTTAATCAGGAGAGGCCGAGTGAACTGTGAGCAGGGGGGCAGACTACATGGGACCCAGAGGGGCTGCTGTGCTGTCAGAGAGGGAGAGGAAGAGAGAGATGAAGCTACTGCAGATCCCCAGCTGATTGTGAGGTACCGGGTTGAAGGGTGATGTGATCACCCTTCTCCCTCGCTGCCGCTGGGGACCGCATCTAGGCTTCCTCCATCGAGGGCATGCGGCGCAGCAGTGGGCAGCGTGTAATGAGTTTGTCTGACTCATTATACTGCTGCCTGTTGTGGACACCTCCGTCCGTACGGACTGGTGTACATGCCCAGCACAGAGGTGACAGTGTTGGTGGAAGTGCTGCCCAGTTCTGACCCTGCAGGCCTCCCTGACCTGACTGCGGCCGCTGCTACTGCTGCGGCCCGAAACCCCTGCCGGTCCCCTCCATAGACTTCTGCCTGTCCAGCGCTGAGGTACTAGGGGTATCCCAGCTGCGGGAAGGGTATGTCTCTGGCTTTCTCTCCGGCAGGGGAAGGTGACAGCGGCGGAGGAAGTGTTGCCCACCTCAGACACTGCAGGCCTCCCCGATCCAGCTGCGGCCACAGCTGATGCTGCCAGAACCCCCTGCTGGTCTCCTTTGTTGACTGCCGCATGGCCAGTGCTGAAGTACTGGGGGTAGGCCAGCTACGGGAAGAGTGTCTCTGCCTCGGGCTCTCTCTCTCTGTCAGGGGAAGGAAGGGCTGATTCTCTGGCACAACAGGGAGGGCTAGGCTGCAGGAACACAGCACTGGAAGAAACAGGAGGCCGAACTCATGACCAAAAAGTGAGCAGTGCAGTGATCAGCCCCCTAGTCTTTCCCTCTCTCTGGGTGCAGAGCTGTATTCTACAGAGAGAGCTGGGATGGGAAGAAGGGGAACGGCACCTGACACACACATACACGCGCGGCACCTGACACACACATACACGCGCAACACCTGACACACACACATACACGTGCGGCACCTGACACACACACACGTAGCATCAGACACAATAAAATAAACATGCAGCACCTGACCCACACATACACGCGCAACACCTGACACACACACATACACGTGCGGCACCTGACACACACACACACACACGTAGCATCAGACACAATAAAATAAACATGCAGCACCTGACCCACACATACACGCGCAACACCTGACACACACACATATACACGTGCGGCACCTGACACACACACGTACCATCAGACACAATAAAATAAACATGCAGCACCTGACACATGCATATACACGCAGCACCTGACACATGCATATACACGCAGCACCTGACACAAGCATATACACGCAGCACCTGACACATGCATATACACGCAGCACCTGACACATGCATATACACGCACACCATCAGACACACACATACACACGCAGTGCCTTACTCACACACACATAGACACGTGCAGCACCTGAGGCACACACATGTACACGCGCAGCACCTGACGCACACACATGTACACGCGCAGCACCTGACGCACACTCATGTACACACGCAGCACCTGACGCACACTCATGTACACGCGCAGCACCTAATGCACACTCATGTACACGCGCAGCACCTGACGCACACTCATGTACACGCGCATCACCTGACACAGACATACGTATTCATGCACAGCACCAGACATACACTTGTACACACGCGGAGCACCTGATACTCACACACATATACACCCGCAACACCTGACACACACACACACACACGTGCGGCAGCTGACGCATACACACGCACCATCAGACACACTCATATATACACGCAGCACCTGACACACACATACACACAGGAGCTGACACACACACACACAGGCAGCACCTGACACACACACACACATATACACGCGCAGCACCTGACACCACGCACTCACACGTACAAGCAATGCATTTCACGCCTACCTCCAGCCTCAGTTACAGGCTGCTGCCGCCTACCCCCCTCCCTGCATCAGCTGCAAAGGCAGCAAAATATTTTGACCAAAGTCTAAAGGCCCGTACACATTAAACGATGTCGCTCTGTGAGCTACATCGTCTAATGTTTCCCCTCCCGGGCCGGCCGGCGGCCGACTGTACACACTGAGCGATATGACCGCTCATATCGCTCAGTGACGTCACGCCCCCGCCAGCCCTGCATGAAGGTCGTGGACGACAGTCCACATCCTTCCTGCATGCCCTACCGACAGCGAAGATTGTTGCCGACCCGCGGGGCCGCGCATCGTTTGTCGCTGGCTGTATACACACTTAACGATAAAATGAGCGACGTCGCTCATTAAATCGTTAAGTGTGTACGGACCTTAAACAATTTGGTTTGGTTAATAAAATAATTTTGCACAGAACAGTGATGTTATACGAACATTTTCATTAAACATTTAAAAAATCAAATGTTTATTCTTACAGTGAAATTTTACATTTCTGAATAAAAAAAATAAATTTAAAAAAAGCGATGAAATTCCATAGACAAAAAACCTTACGGTTTCACATGTCCCATTAAGGCTTCTTAGACATGATCGAAATTTCAGAAACCTGTTGTAACTCTTCCACTCAAACTCCAAAAAGCAATGAAATTCCGATCATTAAGGCTGACGCCTTAATGGACGTGTTCCTTGCGCAATACAGATATGGTATGCCATCACAGCCTGTGGGTAAGTGCAGATTCAGCACTCTCACAGAGTGAGATTGCTGTCACTCACACAATGGTGGAGCTGCTAATTCACAGATTTGTGTGCTCATTGGAATACACACATGCAGTCTATGCAAATGAAGGTCTGAGCGGAAGACAAAGCTGCTCAGATGAGGTAAGAGTGTTGTTGATTGGAGGGAGGAGAGCGGTGTGGATGGGGGAACAGAAGTGTGTGGATAGAGGGAACACTAAGCAGCACTAATGGGGGGGACAGAGAAACACAGGGGGTAATTCAGACCGCAGCAGCAGCAGCGATTGCAGTCTGAATTAGTTTGTGAGGTGCGCACGTGCAATGGCCGCACTGCGCATGCGTACCCCAGGAGCCCAGTGAGATGCTATCACCCTGCCTGATTTATAGGCAGAGGTGGTTGCGGGGAAGGAGGGGGGCGTGCAAACAGCGTTAGAATGCCATTGGCAGGGCATGGTCTGCACAACGGAGGCGTTTCCGGACCACTGGGGGGTGGGCTGTGGCGGTTATCCCCCTGCCAAGAGCGCAGGATCCACTAAATTTACCTTCAGGATGTCAGCTACATGAATAGGGTAAGAGTGGTGTGGATAGGGGGTAGATTAAGCAGCAAGTATGGGAAGGGAGACAGAGCTGTGCAGATGGGGGAAATGGTGCAGATGGGTTGAAAACACTGGCATGGATGGGTAGAAAACTGGTGCAGATGGGAGAGAAGACAGTGTGCCATGTACTGGAGGAGGCAGAGTGACGTTGAAGAAGGAAACACTGAGCAGCACAGAGAGAAGGAAACGGTGGTACAGACAATGCACAGGTGGGGAAAGACAGATGGTACAGATAAGTTAGTACAGACTAGCACAGATGGGAGAACACAGCAGTAGGGATTGGGGAAGACCGGGCAGCATGGGGGTGTATAGGGGAAGTAAGTGTAGATGCATAGACCGTAGATGGGGTATTATAGTTTAGCAATTAACCAAGATGTTTGAGGGAGCTAAATGTGTATACTAAGTGAGATGGATGTATGGAGTTAGAAGGATGTTGTAACAAGGTGGCTTTGTTGTGTTGACTGAATGGGATGGTTGTGGGCACTGTGTGGGATGGGAGCACCACAAAACTGCTCAGACCTTCAGTTGCATAGACTGCATGTGTGTATTCCAATGAGCACACAAATCTGTGAATTAGCAGCTCCACCATTGTGTGAGTGACAGCAATCTCACTCTGTGAGAGTGCTGAATCTGCACTTACCCACAGGCTGTGATGGCATACCATATCTGTATTGCGCAAGGTACACGTCCATTAAGGCGTCAGCCTTAATGATCGGAATTTCATTGCTTTTTGGAGTTTGAGTGGAAGAGTTACAACAGGTTTCTGAAATTTCGATCATGTCTAAGAAGCCTTAATGGGACATGTGAAACCGTAAGGTTTTTTGTCTATGGAATATATATATATATCACAAACATATATGATTCATACATATATCACACACACACACATACATGATACATACATGAGAAAGACCTGGGATGGTGATGAGGCCAGGGCCCCCTGCTGATGTTGCGTTGAGGAAGGCAGTGTTCCAGGGCGGATGCCAGTCGGGGAGAGCGCCGCGCAGCCCGGGAAAAATACTGCTGAGGAGCTACATCTGGAAGAGCCCCTGGGAGGGAGAGTGCCACATGCCCCATCCTGCGCGGCAGACTATGCAGGCCTGCACATGGGAAGGGAGGTCTCTGGTCACACATACTCACCCTTCTGCTGAAGCCCCGCTGCTGTCCCCATCAGCGATCTCCAGCGGGGAGCGGGGCCAGGATGAACCTCAACCTGTGAGAACTATCTTCATGATCAAGAGATCTCATATGCAAGATAAGTATGTGTTGGGATAGGGCTGGGGAGGGCGGCTGCTCGGGCACACCCCCGTCAAGTTAAGGAGATTTAACTGAGGAAGCACAAGGGAACTCTCGTCTGGGGACAACAACTGCAGGGAGACCACATCTTTTCAGATGAACATGGGAGGGCGGAATGCTGCCTAATACTGAAGCACCCTCAGACATTAAACCATATGCAACAACTATTGCAAGCATTCCTGGGGGAAGGTCTGCAGCAGACGGATTTGCATACGGTGATGTCATCCAAGCAGTGGGCCAAAGTTGGCTGGAACCCTCATCTGTATATGAAAAGAGAAAAGGGGCATGCAGGGCATGGCGGCCTTTTGCGGCGCTTGGATAACCCCAAGTTTGCATTAAACACCCCCACCCTCCTTCGGTGTGGGGCTCATGTTGGCCATGCCCAAGCCCCTGAAGCATTCAAGCTGATTTCTTGCAGCAGCTGGGCACTGTAACAGCTTCAGAGCTGCTCTACAAGACAAGTAAAAGGGTGTGGGCCCTGCAGCACCACCTGTAGTTTGCATACACACATATATAGGACAGCATCTCTTATATGCCCCAGGGTCAATAAAATAGTATCCTTGTCTAGGCTATCCATCCCCTCAGATAAGGTATTTGTCCATGCCGCTACAGCACTACACACCCAGGCCGACGCAATTGCCGGTCTGAGTAAGGTACCTGAATGTGTATAAATGGACTTCAGGGTAATCTCCTGTTTGCGGTCAGCACACTCTTTGAGGGTAGCCGTATCCTGGGACGGGAGGGCTACCTTCTTGGATAAGCGTGTTAATGCTTTGTCCACCCTAGGGGAGGATTCCCATCGTAACCTATCCGTTGATGGGAAAGGATACGCCATAAGAATCCTTTTGGAAATCTGCAGTCTTTTATCTGGAGATTCCCAAGCTTTTTCACATAACTCGTTCAGCTCGTGTGAGGGGGGAAAGGTTACCTCAGGCTTCTTACCCTTGTACATATGTACCCTCTTGTCAGCGACAGGGGGTTCCTCTGTGATGTGCAAAACATCTTTTATTGCCATAATCATAAATCGAATGGATTTTGCCAATTTTGGCTGTAACTTTGCATCATCGTAATCGACACTGGAGTCAGAATCCGTGTCGGTATCTGTGTCAACAATCTGGGATAGTGGGCGCTTATGAGACCCTGACAGTCCCTGCAACATAGGATCAGGCATGGGTTGAAACCCTGACTGTCCCAAAGCTTCTGCCTTGTCTAATCTTTTGTGCAATGAGTTTACACTAGCATTTAAAACATTCCACATATCCATCCAATCAGCTGTCGGCGGAGACACCACATTCATTTGCTCCCGCTCCTCTCTAATATAGCCTTCTTCCTCAGACATGTCGACACACGTGTACCGACACACTACACACACAGGGAATGCTTTTTCTGAAGACAGTTTCCCCACAAGGCCCTTTGGAGAGACAGAGAGAGAGTATGCCAGCACACCCCCCAGCGCTATATAACCCAGGAATAAAACAGTAACTTAATGTTTGCCCAGTAGTGCTGCTGTATGTAATTTGCGAATTATGTGCCCCCCCCCCTCTTTTCAACCCTCTTGTCTAACGTGGTATAAGCAGGGTAGAGTCCGGGGAGCTTCCTCTCAGCGGTGCTGTGGAGAAAAAATGACGCTGGTGAGTGCTGAGGGAGAAGCCCCGCCCCCTCGGAGGCGGGCTTCTGTCCCGCTTAAACTAAAATTGGTGGGGGCTTATACATATATAAAGTGCCCAGCTGTATATATGTTATATTTTTGCGAAAGAGGTTTATATTGCTGCCCAGGGCGCCCCCCCTGCGCCCTGCACCCTTACAGTGACCGGAGTATGTGAGGTGTATGGGAGCAAAGGCGCACAGCTGCAGTGCTGTGCGTTACCTCAGTGAAGATCATGAAGTCTTCTGCTGCCTCTGAAGTCTTCTTTTCTTCTCATACTCACCCGGCTTCTATCTTCCGGCTCTGCGAGGGGGACGGCGGCGCGGCTCTGGGACGGACGGCGAGGGTGAGATCCTGCGTACCAATCCCACTGGAGCTAATGGTGTCCAGTAGCCTAAGAAGCAGGACCTTGCAACTCAGATAGTAGGGCTGCTTCTCTCCCCTCAGTCCCTCGATGAGGGAGTCTGTTGCCAGCAGTGCTCCCTAAAAATTAAAAACCTAACAAAATACTTTCTGTCAGAAAGCTCAGGAGAGCTCCTGAAAAGCACCCAGTCTCCACTGGGTACAGTATCAAACTGAGGTCTGGAGGAGGGGCATAGAGGGAGGAGCCAGTGCACACCCAGAACTAAAGTCTTTCTTAAAGTGCCCATGTCTCCTGCGGAGCCCGTCTATCCCCATGGTCCTTACGGAGTCCCCAGCATCCTCTAGGACGTTAGAGAAAATAGGATTTTAATACCTACCGGTAAATCCTTTTCTCTTAGTACGTAGAGGATGCTGGGCACCCGTCCCAGTGCGTACTGTGTCTGCAGTTATTAAATGGCCCTTAACTCCAGAACATTTATGTGGAGATGAAAACATCCAAGGAAGACTTGACCATCTTTCTTGGATGTTTTCCCCCTGTGTGACTGCTCTCCAGCCTCGGAGGGTTGCATCCGTGGTCCCTAGGATCCCGTCCTGGATCCCGAACCATCGCCCCTCTAGGTGGTGAGAACTGTGCAGCCACCAATGGAGTGAGATTCTGGTCTTGGAAGACAGGATTATCCTCCGGTGCATGTGTAGGTGGGTTCCGGACCACTTGTCAAACAGGTCCCACTGGAACACTCTGGCATGGAACCTGCCAAACGGAATGGCCTCGTAGGCCGCAACCATCTTCCCCAGCAACTGAATGCATTGATGGATTAACACTCTTGCTGGTTTCAGAATTTGTTTGACCAGACTCTGGATCTCCAGAGCCTTTCCACTAGAAGAAAACCTCTTCTGTGTCCAGTATCACTCCCAAAAACAACAACCGCGTCATTGGGACCAACTGCGATTTTGGCAAGTTTAGGAGCCAACCATGTTGTTGAAGAACTGTCAGGGAGAGTAGATGTTTTGCACCAACTGGTCCCTGGATCTCGCCTTTATCAGGAGATCATCCAAGTACGGGATAATTGTGACTCCTTGCTTGCGAAGGAGGACCATCATTTCTGCCATCACCCTGGTGAAAATCCTCGGAGCCGTGGACAGACCAAACGGCAACGTCTGAAATTGGTAATGACAATCCTGAATTGCAAACCTCAGGTAGCTTGATGCAGTGGCTAAATGGGAACATATAAGTAGGCATCCTTTATGTCTACCAAAACCATGAAATCTCCTTTATCCCCCGGACTGGAGATCACTACCCTGAGAGATTCCATCTTGAAATTGAATTTCTTTAGGTAGAAATTAAGGGATTTCAGATTTCAGATTGGTCTGACTGAGCCGTCCGGCTTCGGGACCACGAAGAGGCTTGAATAAAAACCTTCTCCCTGCTGACTAAGGCTGATTTGAACAATCGGTGAGGGGGAACGTCTTGAAACCCCAGTTTGTACCCTTGGGACACTATTTGTAAAACCCACGAGTCCAGGTCCGAATGAATCTAGAACTGACTGAAGAGTTTTAGACGTGCCCCCACTGGTGCGGGCTCCTGCAAGAGAGCCCCAGCGTCATGCAGTGGATTTGGCAGAAGCAGAGGACGATTTCTGCTCCTGCGATCTTGAAGAGGCTACAGACCTCTTCCCTCTTTTCCTTCCTCTACCTGCAAAGAAAGGGGAATCTTAACTTCTTGCATATCTATTGGGCCGAAATGACTGCGTCAGATAATGATGCGTCTTCATCCATTGAGAGGGAACATAGGGCAAGAAGGATGACTTACCTGCGGGAGCTGCCGAGATCAAATTAACTAGGCCGTCGCCAAACAAGGCTTCACCTTCATAGGGAAGAGACTCCCTTTCTTCTTGGAGTCAGCATCAGCATTCCCTTGGTGAATCCACAATGCCCTCCTATCCGAGACTGCCATGAAATTGGCCCGTGAGCACTTGTGCCCGGTGTAGGATTTTTAAATATGTGTAGTTTACTGTATGCAAGGGTTTAAAACCTTTTAGGAACTGAGATCTAAGGTGTATTACATGTAGTTTAAAAAAAACAAAAAAGGTTTATTTTATGGCAGTAGTTTCCAAACTGGGGTTCTTGCACTGGTAGCATAGTTTGGTGGTCCAGGACCAATTAAAATTATTTATACTTTATTAAATTGGCAAAACCATTCCCTCACAACATAACTGAACCTGAGGATGACATGCTATAAACACAATTTACTTAATTTTATATTTTTTTCTGAATTTCTCAATAAAAAAAACTTTGGCCTAGGGGTGCCGTGAAACAAATTTTTATACTCTAGGGCAGGGGTGTCAAACCCATGGGCCGCATGCCGCCCCCAATGCATCCTTTTGTGGCCCACAGGCCGAGGTCCGATAGGGGTCCTTTTGTGGCCCGATCACCTTGCTTAGAGCGAGGGCAGGAGAGTGCAGCCAGAGTCTTTGCTTTCTATGTGCGGCACCATCTTCCCGAAGAGATCACCGGGAAGATAGTGCCCCTTCCACTGGCTACAGCACAGGTATACTGGGGTGGGGTAGCAAACTGGGGGCCCCAATGGGCCCCTCCAGCAGTCCCTCTACCAAAACACGTCTTTTGGTGGTTTTGCGGTGTTGTTATAACTACATGGTGACGATACTGTAGCACAGAGATTTTCAACCATTTACAACTCACGTCACACAGAACAAGATTTAAATATTGACAAGGCACACTGAAATATAATGGTGATGCATGGTGCAATATCGTGTCCTAGGATGTCATGTCGCAGCTTCTCCATAGGTAACGCCTGAACAGGCCCGGTGACAGGGGGGACAAAGGGGACACTTGTTCAGGGCTCCAAGTATTAAGAACAGAAATAATGGGGCCACAGTGCCAATATTGCTTTTTAAAGTGTATCCACCAACTGCTCAATTTAAGCAGGAAAACAATAAACAGGCCAACTAAACCCTCCCCCCTCATTTTACCCCATCACTTTGTCCAGTCCCTGTGGTCCATACTGTATTGCCATTATTATGCATTTTGCTGTGCTGGCCCTTTTCTGAATGTCCCTGCCACCGCCACCGAAGAGCTGGATAGCCCAGTATGAAAACCACCTGCCGGCCTCACTGACGGTCCGAGTCAAAGGCTCCATTTTTTTTAAAGATCCCTCTGCCAAGTTAAGGGGGGGTTGAGGGGGCCCCAGAGATATCAGTGTACTGGGCCCCGAGATTTCTGTTGCTGGCCCTGACCCTCAGGGGCGTATCTACCCCTTGGCCAGGATGGCACTTGCCAGGGGCACCATCCAGCTGTGCCAACCGTGGCTAAGGGATAGAGTTCTGCAGTCTCGAAAGGGCGCTATGGCAATCAGCGTGGGACTGACCAATTAGACGGTGAGGGAAGGATACTGAAATTGTCCCAACCCTGTTACAGTTTGAAACGCCCCTCAACTGCTGTCCACTGCTTCACTCCTAGCTCTGCCCCTTTGAAATTATTAATCCCTACCCCCCGGTAGGCGGAGTTCTCCAGGCCCATACTCAGGAGTCACCACTGCTGTACATTATGTGCCGGTTGTAGAGGCAGAGCGGGGAACATCAGAGAACGCCACAAATTACACAGTGGGCAAGGAGATGGCTGGAGACAGCTGCACAGCCATGCCTTGCAAGTTCGAGAGAGCTGTTGAATTTCAGCACTTCAAGTCAGAGCCTGCCCCCTGCTGCCCAAGCAGTCCGTGACAGTTAGTGTCGAGGAGGGGGGGATTTGTGCATGTGTGCTATCAGTGTGTGTGTGGGGGGGGGGTGGGGGGGTGGAGGATGTGTGTGACTGTGAGGGAGCTGTCAGTGTCAGTGGGGAGAGGAGCAGGAGGGAGTTGTCAGTGTGTGGAAGTGATGAGAGTTGTCAGTACTGGGGAAATGTGTGTGTGTGTGTGTGTGTGTGTGTACTAGATTTAGGAGTGTGTGTTTGTGAGAGGTTTCAGTTGGGAAATTAGAGTTCATACAGTAATTAAATGTTTTCATATTGAGAACTACATCTCCCAGCATATACAGTGTGCTGGGGATGCTAACAAGCTTTATTTAAAAGTTTAAAAAACATTGCTTTTATGACTGCAATGGTTAAAAAGGGAGAGCTATAAATCAATTTATCAGTGAATGATCGCAGTTTGAGCTGTTACATTTTACTGAACCACCTATCCCTCCACACTCACTACCTGTCCTCAGGATACATTTACCATCCCGGCAGACGGTATACCGGCGGTCATTTGACCGATGTTGGAATCCTGACACCACTTGGGAGACTGGTGCCGGCACACAGACAGCCAACATCCCGAAGGCGAGTATTGGAGGGAGGGTTAGGACCGGGGGAGCGGGTGTTAGGGAAGGCACTAGGAGGGGGGGGGGTTAGTCCTAGCTGCCACCCCCTGAGGGTTAGCCCTATCCGCCACCCCCCCAGAGGATTAGGATTAGGTATCATGTGACTGCTGGAATCCCGAGCGCCGGATGCCATACCCAACCCCCTTTACTTTTTCAGGCATTTCTATCTCTCCTCTCTCTATGGTGTTCCGATTGCCCACTTTCCCTTGTGCTTTTCTCTCTCTCTCTCTCTCTCCTTTGTTTAGAGCATCAGTTTCTGTAGTCCACTTTATCCTTATTTTTTCCAGTGTTTCACTATCTCTCTGATGTAATGAGGATGTATGGTCTAGAGGGATCAGTAATGCATTGTACTGTATAGAGGCGTCAGGGATGAAGCGTAGGGTATAGAGGCGTCAGGGATGTAGCGTAGGTTATAGAGGCATCAGGAATGTAGCGTAGGGTATAGAGGCGTCAGGGATGTAGCATAGGGAATAGAGGCGTCAGGGATGTAGCGTAGGGAATAGAGGCATCAGGGATTTAGCTTAGGGAATATAGGCATCAGGGATGTACTAGCAGGTATATAGAGGTCAGTGTACTGTATAGAGGGGTCAGTAATGCAGTGATGGTTATAGAAAGGTCAGTGATGTAGTGTAGGGTATAGAGGGGTCAGTTATGTAGTGTGGGGTAAAGAGGGGTCAGTAAAGATACTAAGCTGAAGTACTTAGAACACTTCTTGAATTAAGACACAACCTGCAAGAAAAAGTATGCAATATGGGTGAAAAGGCAAATGTCAGAGGTCTGATACAAGTGACCAGCTCCACACCTTGCACCACATAGCGTTATGTTAAACTGGGATATGTTCTTTTTTGGTGTGTGTGTGTGTGTGTGTGTGTGGGGGGGGGGGGGGGGGGCAGCCAAAGGAAATTTTTGCCATTGGCTCCTTTGGTCTAGAACCAGCCCTGATCACAAAATATTTTTGTCTAAGCAGACTGGACACTGATCAGCGTTGGCTCATTCTCAGCCCCCCGCCCAGCCTCTGCTGCCAACAGACTGCTATTAGCTAGTTAACCTTCTGCCTTCCCTATCTATGACACAGACTGCTGCTAATGCTACCAGACTGTTCCCAGTGGCTTCACACCAACAGTGAATCCCAGCCGATGATGTAGGGCAGCGTGTGGGGGAGGGGGTCAGTTGCTGTGGCTCCAACATGGTAACCGCCAATGGACTGCAATGCTTTATCGAAAGGGGGGGCGCCAGTCCCTTACTTTGCCAGGGGCGCTTGGACCCCTAGCTACACCTCTGTTGACCCTAACCGATACCCCTAAACTAACCATAATTCCTGCAGTAAAAATCCATGTTTCTATGTATATAGGGGGTCATTCCGAGTTGATGGCATGCTGCCGTTGTTCGCTGCGTAGCAATCAGTTGAAAAAAAAATGGCTAATCTGTGCATGCGCATGCTCCGTAATGTGCATGCGCATCGTACGGGTACAAAGTCCATTGTGGTTTTGCACTAGTTCTAGCGATTATTCCAATCACAGAACAGGCCACAAGGAGATTGACAGAAAGAGGGCGTTTCTGGGTGTCAACTGACCGTTTTCAGGGAGTGCTTGGAAAAATGCAGGCGTGGCAGAAGAAATGCAGACGTGGCTGGGCATTCGCTGGATGGGTGTGTGACATCAAAAGCCGTCCCTCGGTTGTTAGAATCAACGCACACGAAGTGTAACTACAGTGCTGGTCTTATTTTGAAACGATTTTGCAGGCGCTCTGCTGCTCAAGTGTTCGCACTTCTCCAAAGTGAATATACACTCTCCAGTGGGCAGCGACAATGCGTTTGCATGGCTGCTAAAAACTGCTAGCGAGCAATCAACTCAGAATGACCCCCATAGTGTATTGCAAGAAAATATCTGTAAATCCAATGGTACCGTAAGTGCGGTATATACTCGCACTTCTTTGCGGGGTGAGAACATCTCCCCTAAGTGAAGTCAGCCCTATGAATAGAGTTTGTGTGATCCCTGTGCAGCAGTCACAGAAAGGGTTCATCTCTGCAGTTTGTCACTCAAATTACATTGCTGCATTTTTTCTAGAAGTGGATCTGAGAGCTGTTACCCGCAGACCAGCTACAATAATTATCCTGGGTACTCACTAGACCAGTGGTTCTCAAACTGCACCCTGGGGTGCCTCAGGACACTTGCAGGGGTGCCTTGGATTGGTGGTCCAGGACCAATTCAAAATATTTATAGTTAGTGTTATAGGCAAAACCAGTGCTGTTGGCTGGCAATCATAACATATGTGCACAAGCAGAAGCAAATCCTGTCCCCTACCAAAGGGCCAGTGCTAGGGTGTTTGGCGCCTCCCTGCAAACTATTAATTTGGGCCCTCTCTCCAATACTTAATAAAGGGACAGTGCGCTCCTTAAAAAAAGAAGGTGTGGTATCACAAGGAAGGGGCATGGCCACACAATAGCACCCCAAATCAAAATACGCCACACAGTAGCACTATCTTATTGTCATTACACCGCATGTAATAATAATAATAATAATACCCACAGTCGCAGTGCCCTTTATACACATAACCACCATATCAGTGCAGCTTACACACATAATGCCAACAGTAGCAGTGCCCCTTCTACACATGCCCACGGTGGCAATCCTTTACATGGCAAATATCAACCTGGTTTTGCCATGTAAAGGATTGCCACTTTAAAAACAAACAATCAAACAAAAAAAAAAAAACAACAGGAAAAAACACAAAATCTCTCACTTTCTGATTCTCACACCCTATTACATTCCTCCCTATATATTTAAATGTTTCTATTACTGTATGTTCCCTCTTCCCTTCTCCAAACTATACACATCAACATTTTTTAGTATTTCCAGGTAAGTTTTGTGATGTAGGCCATGCACAATTTTAGTTGCCCTAATGTATTTACAGCCTTCTGGAGATATGGCTTCTGGAACTGAACACAGGATTCTAAATGTGGCTGTACCAAGGACCTATACAGTGGCATTACAGGTTGAGTATCCCTTATCCAAAATGCTTGGGACCAGAGGAATTTTGGATATCGGATTTTTCTGTATTTTGGAATAATTGCATACCATAACGAGATATTATGGTGATGGGACCTAAATCTAAGCACAGAAGGCATTTATGTTTCATATACACCTTATACACACAGCCTGAAGGTCATTTTAGCCAATATTTTTTATAACTTTGTGCATTAAACAAAGTGTGTGTACATTCACAGAATTCATTTATGTTTCATATACACCTTATACACACAGTCTGAAGTTCATTTAATACAATATTTTTAATAACTTTGAGTATTAAACAAAGTTTGTGTACACTGAGCCATCAAAACACAAAGGTTTCACTATCTCAGTCTCACTCAAAAAAGTCCGTATTTCGGAATATTCCGTATTTCGGAATATTTGGATATGGGATACTCAACCTGTATTACTTTTTTCAGCTACTGGTTCTTTAACCTATGCAAACAAGCATCTGACTTGCCTTTCCTATTGCTTTGTTACATTGCTTACCTGAAATAGTAATACTTAGATAGCTTTCCTCTTGCCATTATAATGCCCTTAATATTATAGTTAGCCTTTGCATTTTTGAGACGTGTATGATTTTGCATTTTTTGGCATTAAATGTTGCCATGTTCTTGACCATTCCTCTAGTCCAGGGGCGGAACTGCCAGAGACAACGGAGTCAGTTGCCGCCGGGCTCCAGCCCTAAAGGGGCTTCCTCCTTTGCCCCCCGGCTGTTACGTGCCCTTCCTACTAAATAGACAAAGGCGCTACCAGCAGGGTCTCGCAGTTTGTACATTCCATGCCGTAACACCCTTCTTTCCACCTTCACAATGAAGCTATTGGTACTTTGCAAAAAAAAAAATTATTAGCATTGCAACTCAGCAGATCAATGCAGTGTGCAGCCACACACTCCATATATCTGCTCAGCCACAAAGCTGATTATTTCTTCACAAAGTACAAGGTGAGCTCCAAATAGAATTCTCTAGCTTAGATTATACCTTTCTATGCAAGGGTAAATAGCTCAATTGTTTGACTGCAATGCCACAGGAAATGGTTTGGATCCAAGACAGTGTGACTGAATAATAAAGAAACCTTAAGATGAGTTCATGAATGTTGTATAAGTATTAGTGAGAGAAGGGGTCAGGAGCATGCTAGGCTGCAAAAAATAAGGTAGGCTGCAAGTGAAAGTAATGATCTCCTATATATTTTCCCAGATCTGTCACTCTGTGTGGCTAACTCTGGGGGAAGTCACAGCAATGGGCGGAGACGGCAACTGCAGGACGATACACCAGTGCCAGCAGCAGACCGTAACAAAGTGACAGATCAGGGAGAATATATAGGAGGTAGGGAGGTGGCCATGGTACATGGCTGGCCAAGGGACACTAGCTCATGTACCCCTTTACCACTGAGGCTGGCCACCAAGGATGGACCTGTCACCAGTGCACATGCAATAACCTCTTCTGCTGCCCTCTTTGCAACTCAGATTGCCCAGTGCTCCCCTTCGCTAACAGTCCACAAAGTTTCCCCATCTCACGATCTGCCTCCTCACCCCCACTTTCATCTCTACAGCACACGCGCATATCATACAAGATCCCATCATGCGTACGTAGGTCTGAAATGCAAGAGGGAGGTTGGGGGGAGATTGGCATGCGCCAGCAACACCACACAGCTCACTGTGACCACAGTGGAGAGGCGCTGCAACAGGACAATACACCAACCTCGGAGCAAGGAACTGCGTCGGTCAGGAGGAGAACTATTTCAATAGCATAAAAAGGTTAATGCGTCCCACCCTATGGACACCAGACTCATCTAGTCACTGTTGCCAGAGTCTCATACAATGACTCTGAACCTCTAAGCACACTATTTGACTGTCCACACCCTGCTGTGCCTATTACCCATCTCCTCCACCACCCTCAACACTGACCCACACATCATTCACCCACAAAGATACAATAAAGGTAGTTTGGATAAATTAGCTAAATGAAATGGATTTAACCAATTTATCTAAATGACCATTTTTGGATGTTTTCCAGTGTTTGTGAGCAAATGGTCAATTGTCATTTGCTGCCACATATTAGCATAATTTTGTTTCAACTAGAAAAAAAAATTGGACAGATAATCTAAGTGTGGATCCAGTTTAAAGGTCCGTATTCACGGCCCGATTTTGGGGAGAAATGTGTGCTGAGCGAACTGCTCAGCACACATCTCTCCCCCCGCTCAGCACAGCGTGATGTGTGCTGAGCGTACGGGGGTGGGGGGGGCGCTCATTTCACCCCCTGTGTAGGGCATTCTGTGTGTATCCAGCTTAACAGGTGTGAGCATCATACAACTACTGACTTGCGAGTAACTATACAGCAGCTCCATACCTTGTGACTTGAAGAAACACCAGTTAACCCCGGGAATGCTGCAGTCAAAGCAACAATTCCTCTTCTTACATTCCGCTGCACTTATTGTGGGGTAGCCGCAATCCCTTCTGCTGTACGGTTCCACATTACATTGTTTCTTGTCACTTCCTGTTGATGCAGTAAGGAAACATCAAGGAATTACAGCAGCTTAGTTTTTTTTTTTTTTTAACTGGGGCAATTTAGCTAGATCACAGGGCAATTTAGCTCCTTTGGTCCTTTTTTAGGACCAGTTAATCAGACAGTTGAGCAAACTGAAAAACAGCTAACAGGAAATTTCCACTTAAATGGTATTTTCTAATCTTATCTGACCATGACTAAGAATAAAGGATACACAAGATAAACTCTTAGAGCCATGGACCTTATCCATGTTTAAGCTCCATCAAATCTGTAATCAATAGCACTACATGCTCCCACTTTACCACTGTACTATATACTCTACCTGTGTTTTTAAGGTAAAAACACCATTTAACCCCAGTGACACTTGAATTAAAGCAGCAGCCTCTGGAATAGCATTCCTTAGCATTAATCCCAGGAAATCTGCAATCTTCACGCTCTTTGATAGCCATGCTACATTGCTGTTTACTTGGATGGAGCAGAGAGCACAACATCAGGACATAGGAAATATTACAATGCATGATAAGAAAGGTGTGAGCTCTACAGCAAGGCCTCTAACCCTTTGCCAGTGCCAAATACATAGGGCTTAACTCAGATCTGATCACAGCAGCAAATTTATTAGCTAAAACCATGTACACTGCAGGGGGGGGGGGTGTATAATATGTGCAGAGAGAGTTAGATTTTGGTGCGGTGTGTTCAAACTGAAATCTAAATTGCAGTGTAAAAACAAAACAGCCAGTATTTACCCTGCACACAAACAATATAACCCACCTAAATCTCTCTGCAAATGTTATATCTGCCCCCCCCCCATCCCTGCAGTGCACATGGTTTTGCCCACTAGCTAACAAATTTGCTGCATCTGGGAATTACAGCAGCTTAATATTTCTTTTTACAGAAGGTTCAGCAAATTAAATTATTTAGTGAAATACTGTAATCATAACAGTTACAGGGATATTGTAGGTAGATTTATTGTCAGTGGATAAATGTAAAAATTAAACCCTTAGGCATAGTTCCAAAATGCTGTCATTGCAATCCAGATTTTAAGGATATCATGCTTGAGCACAGGTGACTTAATTAGAACTTCGGTCAATGTGAATTAACCATTGGACTCAACCATGGTTATCCTTAAAACCCAGGGGTCTATTTAAGATCGATCTTAATCGATGTTGGGCTTCCAGGTTGAAAAAAACACACACATTTACTAACATTTTAAAATTTATATAAAAAAATCATCTGTTCGTAAATGCAGTGCACATGGTTTTGCCCAACTGCTAACAAAAATCCTGCTGCGATCAACTCAGAATTACCCCCCATGGCCCTCATTCCGAGTTGTTCGCTCGCAAGCTGCTTTTAGCAGCATTGCACACGCTAAGCTGCCGCCTACTGGGAGTGAATCTTAGCATCTTAAAATTGCGAACGAAAGATTTGCAATATTGCGATAAGACATCTCTGTGCAGTTTCTGAGTAGCTCGAGACTTACTCTGCCAGTGCGATCAGTTCAGTGCTTGTCGTTCCTGGTTTGACGTCACAAACACACCCAGCGTTCGCCCAGACACTCCTCCGTTTCTCCAGCCACTCCCGCGTTTTTCCCAGAAACGGTAGCATTTTTTCCCACACGCCCCTAAAGCGGCCTGTTTCCGCCCAGAAACACCCACTTCCTGTCAATCACATTACGATCACCAGAACGATGAAAAAACCGTGAGTAATATTCCTAACTGCATAGCAAATTTACTTGGCGCAGTCGCAGTGTGAACATTGCGCATGCGCATTAAGCGGAAAATCGCTGCGATGCGAAGAAAATTACCGAGCGAACAACTCGGAATGACCACCTATGTGCACTGCAGGGAAGGCAGATTTAACATGTGCAGAGAGAGTTAGATTTGGGTGTGGTGTGTTCAATCTGCAATCTAATTTGCAGTGTAAAAATAAAGCAGTCAGTATTTACCCTGCACAGAAACAAAATAACTCACCCAAATCTAACTCTTTCTGCACATGTTATATCTGCCTCCCCTGCAGTACACATGGTTTTGCCCAACTGCTAACAAAATTCCTGCTGCAATCATCTTGGAATTACCCCCATCGATTGATGTTTTCACACTGCTCGTGTATATAAGACATAGGGCCTAATTCAGTTTGGATCGTAATACGCGTTCCAACCGCAAAAACTATGAAGAGGATGGGGGCATATACGCAGGGTCCATCCTGTGCGTGTGCCTACATTTTCTCCGGGTGCCCCGCAGAAAATGCGAATGCCTCTGCCTGTCAATCAGTAGAGGGCGTACCTTCGCAGGTATATCGCGATCATGAGCCATGTCTCCCATTTTTGTCATTATAGGTGCTCTGTGAGCTGCTGGCCATGCCCCAGCCCCTCTGTCTCCCGTGAATAGACATTGAGGCTTATTCAGACCAGATCGCTTCAATTTATTTTCACCCAGCGGGCAATCTGGTCTGCACTGCACATGCGTATGCGCCACAATGCGTAAGTGCGACGGTCCGGAGATCACAAGAAGATTGACAAGAAGAGGGTGTTTGTGTGGGTGGCAACTGAATGTTTCTAGGGAGTGTCCGGAAAAACACTGGAGGGACCCGGCGTTTTGTGGGAGGATTTGTGACGTCACCTCAATGGCTGAGTAAGTGCTGAGCTGTGCAGCTCTTGTGCACATGTGATCACACACCTGCACAGCAAATTTTCCCTTCCGCTGTAGGCGGCAACTACCTGATTACAGGGATGCAAAAAACACACCCTAGCGATCAGGTCTGAATTACCCACAATGTGCATATTTGCAGAGCAACAAGCTACAGGGAGCCTTCCACCCCCCCCCCCCCCCTTCCCCATGGGAAGGGGGGGGGGGGGTTGTTTGGGTTAGCTGGACATTCCCCAAAAAAGTGACTGTCCTGCAAAAATTGGGATAGTTGGGAGGTATGTTCAAATACATTTATTGTTTTGCATGCAGGGTAAATACTGGCTTCTTTGACATTTAGCCACAAATGCTGCACAGCTGAATTACAGTATTACACTGCAATTAACAGTTATGCTAGGACATTCCCCCTCCCAAATCTACCTCTCTCTGCATGTTACATCTGTCCCACAGTGGCGTGCGGTGAGGTCAGTGGCTAGTGAGGCACTACAGCCATAATGTCCGCCGAATCCTGCCGATGACCCTTAGCCAATGCCCGCTACTGCCTCTGAGCCGATACCCGCTGCGACCGCCAATGGCTTACAAACTCGCCCACAATCAACTGACCCAGCCCTCCACCACTAATTTCTATCTCAGTCCGATGCCGCCAATGCCCGCTGCCTGCCTGCTCATTGTTCTCGTTATATATTATACATTTTTAAAGAAAAAAAAAATGAGTGTTTGGGACTGGGAAGGGTGAGGGAGGAGGACATGAATGCAATTTTGTTGTCCAGGGCTTCCATTAACTTAAAGGAGAAGGGTCTGAATGGGTTAAAAAAAATGCGTGAGGTCCCCCCTCCTTAGTATAACCAGCCTCGGGCTCTTTGAGCCGGTCCTGGTTATTTAAATACTGGGGGAAAAATTGGACAGGGGTTCCCCGTATTTAGACAACTAGCACCGGGCTCTTAGACCGGTCCAGGTTCCAAAAATACGTGGGACAATAGATGTAGGGGTCCCCCATATTTTTAAAACCAGCACCGGGCTCCACTAGCCAGAGAGATAATGCCACAGCCGGGGGACACTTTTATGTAGGTCCCTGCGGCCCTGGCATTACCCCTCCAACTAGTCACCCCTGGCCGGGGTTCCCTGGAGGAGTGGGGACCCCTTAAATCAAGAGGTTCCTCCCCTCGAGGCACCCAAGGGCCAGGGGTGAAGCCAGAGGCTGTCCCCAGCACCCCTGGGTGGTGGGTGCCGGGCTGATAGCCATGTGTGTAAAAAAAGAATATTGTTTTTTCGTTGTGGAACTACAAGGCCCAGCAAGCCTCCCCCGCTTGCTGGTACTTGGAGAACCTCAAGTACCAGCAGGCGGGGAAATAACGGGCTTGCTGGTACCTGTAGTTCTACAACAACAAAAAATACCCAAATAAAAACACAAACACACACAGCGTGACAGTAAAATTATTGAGACAGGCTGTAGCATGTGGGTGCATGTAACCCTATAAAAGTGATGGATTGGGTGACTATTACAATACCCACTGTTGCTGTCTGAAAAATGATGGATTTATAGATTGCTCTGCCGAGACATGTTTTTTTCTAAAATGCACCACAGGTATGGATGGATAGTATACTTGACGACACAGAGGTAGGTAGAGCAGTGGCCTACTGTACCGTACTGCTATATATTATATTATTTATTATTATTATTATTATCCTTTATTTCTCTGACGTCCTAAGTGGATGCTGGGGACTCCGTCAGGACCATGGGGATTAGCGGCTCCGCAGGAGACAGGGCACAAAAGTAAAAGCTTTAGGATCAGGTGGTGTGCACTGGCTCCTCCCCCTATGACCCTCCTCCAAGCCTCAGTTAGATTTTTGTGCCCGGCCGAGAAGGGTGCAATCTAGGTGGCTCTCCTAAAGAGCTGCTTAGAGTAAAAGTTTTGTTAGGTTTTTTATTTTCAGTGAGTCCTGCTGGCAACAGGCTCACTGCTACGAGGGACTTAGGGGAGAAGAAGTGAACTCACCTGCGTGCAGGATGGATTGGCTTCTTAGGCTACTGGACACCATTAGCTCCAGAGGGATCGAACACAGGCCCAGCCATGGAGTCCGGTCCCAGAGCCGCGCCGCCGACCCCCTTGCAGATGCCGAAGAGTGAAGAGGTCCAGAAACCGGCGGCAGAAGACTTTTCAGTCTTCATGAGGTAGCGCACAGCACTGCAGCTGTGCGCCATTGTTGTCAGCACACTTCACACCAGCGGTCACTGAGGGTGCAGGGCGCTGGAGGGGGCGCCCTGGGCAGCAATGAAATACCTAAACTGGCTAAAAGATACATCACATATAGCCCCTGGGGCTATATGGATGTATTTAACCCCTGCCAGGTCTCAGAAAAACGGGAGAAGAAGCCCGCCGAAAGGGGGCGGGGCCTATTCTCCTCAGCACACAGCGCCATTTTCCCTCACAGAAATGCTGGTGGGAAGGCTCCCAGGCTCTCCCCTGCACTGCACTACAGAAACAGGGTTAAAACAGAGAGGGGGGCACTTATTTGGCGATATGATTATATATATTAAGATGCTATAAGGGAAAAACACTTATATAAAGGTTGTCCCTGTATAATTATAGCGTTTTGGTGTGTGCTGGCAAACTCTCCCTCTGTCTCTCCAAAGGGCTAGTGGGGTCCTGTCCTCTATCAGAGCATTCCCTGTGTGTGTGCTGTGTGTCGGTACGTGTGTGTCGACATGTATGAGGACGATGTTGGTGAGGAGGCGGAGCAATTGCCTGTAATGGTGATGTCACTCTCTAGGGAGTCGACACCGGAATGGATGGCTTATTTAAGGAATTACGTGATAATGTCAACACGCTGCAAGGTCGGTTGACGACATGAGACGGCCGGCAAACCAATTAGTACCTGTCCAGGCGTCTCAAACACCGTCAGGGGAGTTAAAACGTCCTTTTACCTCAGTCGGTCGACACAGACACGGACACAGACTCCAGTGTCGACGGTGAAGAAACAAACGTATTTTCCTTTAGGGCCACACGTTACTTGTTAAGGGCAATGAAGGAGGTGTTACATATTTCTGATACTACAAGTACCACAAAAAAGGGTATTATGTGGAGTGTGAAAAAACTACCTGTAGTTTTTCCTGAATCAGATAAATTAAATGAAGTGTGTGATGATGCGTGGGTTTCCACCGATAGAAAATTATTGGCGGTATACCCTTTCCCGCCAGAAGTTAGGGCGCGTTGGGAAACACCCCTTAGGGTGGATAAGGCGCTCACACGCTTATCAAAACAAGTGGCGGTACCGTCTCCAGATACGGCCGCCCTCAAGGAGCCAGCTGATAGGAGGCTGGAAAATATCCTAAAAAGTATATACACACATACTGGTGTTATACTGCGACCAGCGATCACCTCAGCCTGGATGTGCAGCGCTGGGGTGGCTTGGTCGGATTCCCTGACTGAAAATATTGATACCCTTGACAGGGACAGTATTTTATTGACTATAGAGCATTTAAAGGATGCATTTCTATATATGCGAGATGCACAGAGGGATATTTGCACTCTGGCATCAAGAGTAAGTGCGATGTCCATATCTGCCAGAAGATGTTTATGGACACGACAGTGGTCAGGTGATGCAGATTCCAAACGGCACATGGAAGTATTGCCGTATAAAGGGGAGGAGTTATTTGGGGTCGGTCCATCGGACCTGGTGGCCACGGCAACAGCTGGAAAATCCACCTTTTTTACCCCAAGTCACATCTCAGCAGAAAAAGACACCGTCTTTTCAGCCTCAGTCCTTTCGTCCCCATAAGGGCAAGCGGGCAAAAGGCCAGTCATATCTGCCCAGGGATAGAGGAAAGGGAAGAAGACTGCAGCAGGCAGCCCATTCCCAGGAACAGAAGCCCTCCACCGCTTTTGCCAAGTCCTCAGCATGACGCTGGGGCCGTACAAGCGGACTCAGGTGCGGTGGGGGGTCGTCTCAAGAGTTTCAGCGCGTAGTGGGCTCACTCGCAAGTGGACCCCTGGATCCTACAAGTAGTATCCCAGGGGTACAGATTGGAAATTCGAGACGTCTCCCCCTCGCAGGCTCCTGAAGTCTGCTTTACCAACGTCTCCCTCCGACAGGGAGGCAGTATTGGAAACAATTCACAAGCTGTATTCCCAGCAGGTGATAATCAAAGTACCCCTCCTACAACAAGGAAAGGGGTATTATTCCACACTATATTGTGGTACTGAAGCCAGACGGCTCGGTGAGACCTATTCTAAATCTGTAATCTTTGAACACTTACATACAAAGGTTCAAATCAAGATGGAGTCACTCAGAGCAGTGATAGCGAACCAGGAAGAAGGGGACTATATGGTGTCCCTGGACATCAAGGATGCTTACCTCCATGTCCCAAATTGCCCTTCTCACCAAGGGTACCTCAGGTTCGTGGTACAGAACTGTCACTATCAGTTTCAGACGCTGCTGTTTGGATTGTCCACGGCACCCCGGGTCTCTACCAAGGTAATGGCCGAAATGATGATTCTTCTTCAAAGAAAAGGCGTCTTAATTATCCCTTACTTGGACGATCTCCTGATAAGGGCAAGGTCCAGAGAACAGTTGGAGGTCGGAGTAGCACTATCTCAAGTAGTTCTACGACAGCACGGGTGGATTCTAAAAATCGCAGCCGTTTCCGACGACACGTCTGCTGTTCCTAGGGATGATTCTGGACACAGTCCAGAAAAAGGTTTTCTCCCGGAGGAGAAAGCCAGGGAGTTATCCGAGCTAGTCAGGAACCTCCTAAAACCAGGAAAAGTGTCAGTGCATCATTGCACAAGGGTCCTGGGAAAAATGGTGGCTTCTTACGAAGCGATTCAATTCGGCAGATTCCACGCAAGAACTTTTCAGTGGGATCTGCTGGACAAATGGTCCGGATCGCATCTTCAGATGCATCAGCGGATAACCCTATCTCCAAGGACAAGGGTGTCTCTCCTGTGGTGGTTACAGAGTGCTCATCTTCTAGAGGGCCGCAGATTCGGCATTCAGGATTGGATGCTGGTGACCACGGATGCCAGCCTGGAAGGCTGGGGAGCAGTCACACACGGAAAAAATTTCCAGGGAGTGTGATCAAGTCTGGAGACTTCTCTCCACATAAATATACTGGAGCTAAGGGCAATTTACAATGCTCTAAGCTTAGCAAGACCTCTGCTTCAAGGTCAGCCGGTATTGATCCAGTGGGACAACATCACGGCAGTCGCCCACGTAAACAGACAGGGCGGCACAAGAAGCAGGAGGGCAATGGCAGAAACTGCAAGGATTCTTCGCTGGGCGGAAAATCATGTGATAGCACTGTCAGCAGTGTTCATTCCGGGAGTGGACAACTGGGAAGCAGACTTCCTCAGCAGGCACGGCCTCCACCCGGGAGAGTGGGGACTTCATCGGGAAGTCTTCCACATGATTGTGAACCGTTGGGAAAGACCAAAGGTGGACATGATGGCGTCCCGCCTGAACAAAAAACTGGACAGGTATTGCGCCAGGTCAAGAGACCCTCAGGCAATAACTGTGGACGTTCTGATAACACCGTGGGTGTACCAGTCGGTGTATGTGTTCCCTCCTCTGCTTCTCATACCCAAGGTATTGAGAATTATAAGACGTAGAGGAGTAAGAACTATACTCGTGGCTCCGGATTGGCCAAGAAGGACTTGGTACCCGGAACTTCAAGAGATGCTCACAGAGGACTCATGGCCTCTGCCGCTAAGAAGGGACTTGCTTCAACAAGTACCATGTCTGTTCCAAGACTTACCGCGGCTGCGTTTGACGGCATGGCGGGGGAACGCCGGATCCTAAGGGAAAAAGGCATTCCGGAAGAGGTCATTCCTACCCTGGTCAAAGCCAGGAAGGAGGTGACCGCACAACATTATCACCACATGTGGCGAAAATATGTTGCATGGTGTGAGGCCAGGAAGGCCCCACGAAGAGATTTCAACTCGGTCGATTCCTGCATTTCCTGCAAACAGGAGTGTCTATGGGCCTCAAATTGGGGTCCATTAAGGTTCAAATTTCGGCCCTGTCGATTTTCTTCCAGAAAGAATTGGCTTCAGTTCCTGAAGTCCAGAAGTTTGTCAAGGGAGTACTGCATATACAACCCCCTTTTGTGCCTCCAGTGGCACTGTGGGATCTCAACGTAGTTCTGGGATTCCTCAAATCACATTGGTTTAAACCGCTCAAATCTGTGGATTTGAAATATCTCACATGGAAAGTGACCATGCTGTTGGCCCTGGCCTCGGCCAGGCGAGTGTCAGAATTGGCGGCTTTGTCTCGCAAAAGCTCATATCTGATTGTCCATTCGGACAGGGCAGAGCTGCGGACTCGTTCCCAGTTTCTCCCTAAGGTGGTGTCAGTGTTTCACCTGAACCAGCTTATTGTGGTACCTGCGGCTACTAGGAACTTGGAGGACTCCAAGTTGCTAGATGTTGTCAGGGCCCTGAAAATATAGGTTTCCAGGACGGCTGTTGTCAGGAAAACTGACTTGCTGTTATCCTGTATGCACCCAACAAACTGGGTGCTCTTGCTTCTAAGCAAACGATTGCTAGTTGGATGTGTAGTACAATTCAGCTTGCACATTCTGTGGCAGGCCTGCCACAGCCAAAATATGTAAATGCCCATTCCACAAGGAAGGTGGGCTCATCTTGGGCGGCTGCCCGAGGGGTCTTGGCTTTACAACTTTGCCGAGCTGCTACTTGGTCAGGGGCACACCCTGACTGAGGAGGACCTGGAGTTCTCTCATTCGGTGCTGCAGAGTAATCCGCACTCTCCCGCCCGTTTGGGAGCTTTGGTATAATCCCCATGGTCCTGACGGAGTCCCCAGCATCCACTTAGGACGTCAGAGAAAATAAGAATTTACTTACCGATAATTCTATTTCTCGTAGTCCGTAGTGGATGCTGGGCGCCCATCCCAAGTGCGGATTGTCTGCAATACTTGTACATAGTTATTGTTACAAAAATCGGGTTATTATTGTTGTGAGCCATCTTTTCAGAGGCTCCGCTGTTATCATGCTGTTAACTGGGTTCAGATCACAGGTTGTACAGTGTGATTGGTGTGGCTGGTATGGGTCTTACCCGGGATTCAAAATCCTTCCTTATTGTGTACGCTCGTCCGGGCACAGTATCCTAACTGAGGCTTGGAGGAGGGTCATAGGGGGAGGAGCCAGTGCACACCACCTGATCCTAAAGCTTTTACTTTTGTGCCCTGTCTCCTGCGGAGCCGCTAATCCCCATGGTCCTGACGGAGTCCCCAGCATCCACTACGGACTACGAGAAATAGAATTATCGGTAAGTAAATTCTTATTTTATATGGCGCCACAAGGGTTCCGCAGTGCCCAATTACAGAGTACATAAACAAATAATCAAACAGGAAAACAGCAACTTACAGTTGACGACAATATAGGACAAGTACAGGGTAAATAAACATAGCTACATCAGCAGATGACACTGGAATAAGTATCAGGTGGCAGAAGACTGCTGGATTTGGTGCAGTTGAAGATTATTAAAGTAAGAAAAGAGTAAGCACATGAGGGAAGAGGGCCCTGCTCGTGAGAGCTTACATTCTAAAAGGGAGGGGTAGACAGACAGGGGTGAGACAGATGGGGTACATAGAGAGCATGGAACAGAGGTTTAGGATGAGATTTGGCTGGGTTTGGTGAAGAAGTGGGTCTTGAGAGCCCGTTTGAAGTTTTGTAGAGAGGTGGAGATTCTGAGGGGGAGAGGTAGGGAATTCCAGAGAAGTGGTGCAGCACGTGAAAAATCTTGGAGGTAGGAGTGGGAGGAAGTAATCCGTAGGCAGGAAAGTCGGTGTGCATTAGCAGAGCGAAGAGGACGGGTGGGAGTGTAAAGCGAGATAAGATCAGAGATGTAGATGGGAGAGGAGTTGGTGAGGGCTTTGTAAGCAAGTGTGAGAAGCTTGAAATGGATTCTGAAAGGGAAGGGGAGCCAGTGAAGGACTAGTAAGAGAGGAGAGGTGGACGTAGTGCGTTTGGTGAGGAAAATGAGCCGGGCAGCAGCATTGAGGATAGATTGGAGTGGAGAGAGGTATTTGTCAGAAATGCCAGTCAGGAAGAGATTACAGCAGTCCAGTCTGGAGATGACCAGTGAGTGGATAAGAGTCTTAGTAGCATCCTGGGTCAGAAAGGGTCTGATCCTGGAAATATTTTTTAGATGAAAACGGCAGGTTTGTGAGAGGTGCTGAATGTGTGGTTTGAAGGAGAGGGAGGAGTCAAAGATTACTCCAAGACAGCGCGCTTGGGGGGTAGAGGAGATAGTAGTGCGATTGTAGGAGGTGAGATTATGCGGGAGGGAGGGAAGATGATCAGCTCGGTCTTAGACATGTTAAGTTTAAGAAAGCGCTGGGACATCCAGGAAGAGATAGCAGAGAGACAGTTGGAGATACGAGTGAGGAGAGTAGGGGAGAGGTCTGGAGAGGAAAGATAGATTTGAGTGTCATCAGCATAGAGATGATATTGGAAACCAAAAGAACTAATGAGCTTACCTAGTGAGGACGTATAGAGAGAGAAGAGAAGAGGACCAAGGACAGAACCTTGGGGTACCCCTACAGTTAGTGGAAGTGAGGGGGAGGTGGAGTCATGAGAGGAGACAGAGAATGAACGGTCAGAAAGGTAGGACGACAACCAAGAGAGGGCAGTGTTACGCAGACCAATGGAGTGAAGGATTTGCAGTAGGAGAGGATGGTCTACAGTGTCAAAAGCAGCAGAGAGATCAAGTAGAATAAGTAGAGAGTAGTGTCCCTTAGATTTAGCAGCATGGAGGTCATTGCATACTTTTGTAAGGGCAGTTTCAGTGGAGTGGAGAGGACGGAAGCCAGACTGGAATGGGTCAAGCAGTGAGTGTGAGGAAAGAAAGGAAGTAAGGCGGTTGTAGACAATACGCTCAAGGAGTTTGGAGGCAAAAGGGAGGAGAGAGATGGGTCGGTAGTTGGAGAGAGTGTTTGGATCAAGGGTAGGTTTTTTAAGAATAGGAGAGATGAGAGCGTGCTTGAAGGCAGAGGGGACAGTGCCTGATGAGAGGGAGAGATTGAGAAGGTGGGAAAGATGGGAACAAGCAGAAGAAGAGAGGTGGCAAAGGAGGCGGGAGGGGATAGGGTCAAGTGGGGAGGTGGTTGTGGGCGGAAAGGAACGAATGAGGGCCATGACTTCCTCTCCAGATGCATGGGAGAAAGATGACAGAGTTGGTACGAGGGATGGGGAGGGTTGGTAAGGGATGGGAGAAGGCTGGTTACTGATAGTCTGGTGTGATGTGATGTCCTGACGTATGGAGTCAATTTTGGATGTGAAGTAAGTGGCAAAGTCAAGAGCAGAGAGTGAGGAAGGGAGACGAGGTGGAGGTGGGCAGAGGAGTGAGTTGAGAGTGGCAAAGAGGCGCCGGGGGTTGGAAGACTGGGAGGAAATGAGGTTCTTGAAGTATGACTGTTTAGCAAGAGAAAGGGCAGCACTGAAGGATGAGAGCATAAGTTTGAAATGGAGGAAGTCTGCCTTAGAGCGTGATTTCCTCCAGTGTCGCTCAGCAGTACATGAGCATTTTTGCAGATATCTGGTGCATTTGGTGTGCCAGGGTTGAGGTGTTAATTTGCAAGGGTGAATAGTGGTTGGTGGAGCAACAGAGTCAAGAGCAGAAGTAAGGGAAGCATTGTATGTGGAAGTGGCTTGTTCAGAGCATGAGAGAGAGAGAATAGGAGAGAGAAGTGAGTCAAACAGGGAGGAAAGGAATGTGGTGTCAATAGCTTCAATGTTACGCTTAGTGATGGTAGCCTTAGGAGGTAGAGATGGGGAAGTCGAGAGAGATAGGTTGAAGGAGAGCAGGTGGTGGTCAGAGAGGGGAAATGGGGAGTTGGAAAAATCAGAAATATCACAGCGGTGAGTGAAGACCAGATCCAGTGAGCTCCCATTCACATGGGAGGGTGAGGAGGTCCACTGGGAGAGACCAAGTGAAGAGGTGAGGTTAAGGAGTTTAGAGGCAGGGGATTGTGTGGGGATGTCAATAGGGATGTTGAAATCGCCTAGGATAATGGTGGGAATGTCAGAAGAGAGGAAGTGAGGAAGCCAGGAAGCAAAGTTGTCGATGAATTTGGAAGCAGTGCCAGGGGGGCGGTAAATGACAGCTACTCTAAGATGGACTGGTTGGAAGAGGCATATGGCGTGGACCTCAAATGTAGAGAATATAAGGGATGGTTCTGGTGGTATGAGTTGGTAGGAGTAACTAGAAGGTAAAAGGACCCCAACACCACCCCCATGGCGACCCCCAGGTCGGGGTGTGCGTGTGAATGTAAGGCCCCCAGCAGAGAGAGCAGCAGCAGAAGTAGTGTCAGAGGGCGTAATCCAAGTTTCAGTAATGGCTAGTAGGTGTAGGGAGTTGGAAATGAAAAGGTCATGAGTGGGGACCAGTTTGTTACAAACAGATCTGGCATTCCAGAGGGCACAGGATAGGGGGTATGAGTTTGTGGGAGAGATGTGAATTAGATTTTCAGGGTTGCTGTAGCGATGAGGTGGGATTAACTTTGAGGGCAGGGATGATGAGAGAGTAGTGATGGTACGGGTGCCTGAGCTAGGAGGGGAAACTGCAGGAGGTGGGCAGGGAGGGAGGTCAGTGTGATGTGGATGGGGGTGTGGGGAGGTGACAGGGAAGGGAGAGAGGGAGCAGGGCTGAGTTGTGGGGTAGCAGGACCATGGGGCAGAGGTGAATGAAAGTGGGGTAACAGGAAAGGTGGGGGAAGGAAACAGAGGGATGGAGGGGAGACAGAGGAGGGGAGAGAGGAGGAGGTGGAGGAGACTAGTGGGGAAGGATAAAGATACATTATTAGGTAGACACTGAGTGATGTGGGGAGTATAAGAAAACCTTGACATAGTGTTAAGTAGGTAAATAGGTTGAAGTAGTGGAAGTAGGAGAGGAGACTGTAAGGCAATCCGAGCAGAAGAATTGCAGAAATGCAGGTGAGAAAAGCAGTGTAGGCTCAAGGGGTGTAGATTTAGTATGAAATGAGTCAAAAGCGTAGATAAAGTGGGTGCAGAAATGTATTTGGAGTGTAAGAAATGAAAGGATTGTGAGAGGTTTAAGAAGCAATGGTAATTATGTTAGATGTTTTAAGTGTTTGCAGGTAAAATTGCATTGGTGCAGCTGTGCTTAAAAAACAAAATTACAATAATACAGATACAGGCATTTGTAGGTGAAATGGATGGTTTATGAAATGTGCAAGTAAGGTAGTTCTGTGCTATGTAATCAGATGCAACAATCAGGAGGTGAGTGATCTGAGGAGTAAGTGACTCACATTTGTTATTAGTTCTTCAGTTTTCTTTGTTTTGTTAGATTGGTGTGCTTCTGTTTTCCTTCTTTTTCACTTCGATTGAACGCTGATTGAACACTGCTGTTATGTGTCAATTTTATCACGCTTTGATAAAAATGCACACTTAGATCAATAAATGCACAGCCAAATGGCTTTGCACAGCCTACACCATTGGACTTAAGTAGAAGACTATTACAAGTGAAACCAATAATTGAAATCTGTAACCACACCCCACCCCCTCAAATGCCAGGCAATAAATTACCTTAAAAACAACAACCAGGCATTCCACAAAGATTAAACTGGGTCTATATCATTCAAAACTTTAAAAAAGTACTTCAAAATCACATACTATGCAATAATGTTTCAATTTGCATTACCCAGCAGAATTAGCTTTGCATATATAGATATAGTGCAGCAGAATATATTGGTGGTTGTAGTCAATTGTAATTACCTGGAGGTGACAAGAAGAGAAGAAACGTCAATTCACAATCGATATCAGCTGAAGATAAATTAATGCTGATTGAACACTGCTGTTATGTGTCAATTTTATCACGCTTTGATAAAAATGCATGCTTAGATCAATAAATGCACAGCCTACACCATTGGACTTAAGTAGAATACTATTACAAGTGAAACCAATAATTGAAATCTGTAACCACACCCCACCCCCTCAAATGCCAGGCAATAAATTACCTTAAAAACAACAACCAGGCATTCCACAAAGATTAAACTGGGTCTATATCATTCAAAACTTTAAAAAAGTACTTCAAAATCACATACTATGCAATAATGTTTCAATTTGCATTACCCAGCAGAATTAGCTTTGCATATATAGATATAGTGCAGCAGAATATATTGGTGGTTGTAGTCAATTGTAATTACCTGTAGGTGACAAGAAGAGAAGAAACGTCAATTCACAATTGATATCAGTTGAAGATAAATTAATGCTGATTGAACACTGCTGTTATGTGTCAATTTTATCACGCTTTGATAAAAATGCACGCTTAGATCAATAAATGCACAGCCAAACGGCTTTGCACAGCCTACACCATTGGACTTAAGTAGAAGATATTACAAGTGAAACCAATAATTGAAATCTGTAACCACACCCCACCCCCTCAAATGCCAGGCAATAAATTACCTTAAAAACAACAACCAGGCATTCCACAAAGATTAAACTGGGTCTATATCATTCAAAACTTTAAAAAAGTACTTCAAAATCACATACTATGCAATAATGTTTCAATTTGCATAACCCAGCAGAATTAGCTTTGCATATATAGATATAGTGCAGCAGAATATATTGGTGGTTGTAGTCAATTGTAATTAACTGTAGGTGACAAGAAGAGAAGAAACGTCAATTCACAATCGATATCAGCTGAAGATAAATTAACGCTGATTGAACGCTGCTGTTATGTGTCAATTTTATCACGCTTTGATAAAAATGCACGCTTAGATCAATAAATGCACAGCCAAACGGCTTTGCACAGCCTACACCATTGGACTTAAGTAGAAGACTATTACAAGTGAAACCAATAATTGAAATCTGTAACCACACCCCACCCCCTCAAATGCCAGGCAATAAATTACCTTAAAAACAACAACCAGGCATTCCACAAAGATTAAACTGGGTCTATATCATTCAAAACTTTAAAAAAGTACTTCAAAATCACATACTATGCAATAATGTTTCAATTTGCATAACCCAGCAGAATTAGCTTTGCATATATAGATATAGTGCAGCAGAATATATTGGTGGTTGTAGTCAATTGTAATTAACTGTAGGTGACAAGAAGAGAAGAAACGTCAATTCACAATCGATATCAGCTGAAGATAAATTAACGCTGATTGAACGCTGCTGTTATGTGTCAATTTTATCACGCTTTGATAAAAATGCACGCTTAGATCAATAAATGCACAGCCAAACGGCTTTGCACAGCCTACACCATTGGACTTAAGTAGAAGACTATTACAAGTGAAACCAATAATTGAAATCTGTAACCACACCCCACCCCCTCAAATGCCAGGCAATAAATTACCTTAAAAACAACAACCAGGCATTCCACAAAGATTAAACTGGGTCTATATCATTCAAAACTTTAAAAAAGTACTTCAAAATCACATACTATGCAATAATGTTTCAATTTGCATTACCCAGCAGAATTAGCTTTGCATATATAGATATAGTGCAGCAGAATATATTGGTGGTTGTAGTCAATTGTAATTAACTGTAGGTGACAAGAAGAGAAGAAACGTCAATTCACAATCGATATCAGCTGAAGATAAATTAACGCTGATTGAACGCTGCTGTTATGTGTCAATTTTATCACGCTTTGATAAAAATGCACGCTTGGATCAATAAATGCACAGCCAAACGGCTTTGCACAGCCTACACCATTGGACTTAAGTAGAAGACTATTACAAGTAAAACCAATAATTGAAATCTGTAACCAAACCCCCCCCACCTCAAATGCCAGGCAATAAATTACCTTAAAAACAACAACCAGGCATTCCACAAAGATTAAACTGGGTCTTTATCATTCAAAACTTTAAAAAAGTACTTAAAAATCACATACTATGCAATAATGTTTCAATTTGCATTACCCAGCAGAATTAGCTTTGCATATATAGATATAGTGCAGCAGAATATATTGGTGGTTGTAGTCAATTGTAATTAACTGTAGGTGACAAGAAGAGAAGAAACGTCAATTCACAATCGATATCAGCTGAAGATAAATTAACGCTGATTGAACGCTGCTGTTATGTGTCAATTTTATCACGCTTTGATAAAAATGCACGCTTGGATCAATAAATGCACAGCCAAACGGCTTTGCACAGCCTACACCATTGGACTTAAGTAGAAGACTATTACAAGTAAAACCAATAATTGAAATCTGTAACCAAACCCCCCCCACCTCAAATGCCAGGCAATAAATTACCTTAAAAACAACAACCAGGCATTCCACAAAGATTAAACTGGGTCTTTATCATTCAAAACTTTAAAAAAGTACTTAAAAATCACATACTATGCAATAATGTTTCAATTTGCATTACCCAGCAGAATTAGCTTTGCATATATAGATATAGTGCAGCAGAATATATTGGTGGTTGTAGTCAATTGTAATTACCCAGCAGAATTAGCTTTGCAAATATAGATATAGTGCAGCAGAATATATTGGTGGTTGTAGTCAATTGTAATTACCCAGCAGAATTAGCTTTGCAAATATAGATATAGTGCAGCAGAATATATTGGTGGTTGTAGTCAATTGTAATTACCCAGCAGAATTAGCTTTGCAAATATAGATATAGTGCAGCAGAATATATTGGTGGTTGTAGTCAATTGTAATTACCCAGCAGAATTAGCTTTGCATATATATAGTGCAGCAGAATATATTGGTGGTTGTAGTAAATTGTAATTACCCAGCAGCAGCTCTACTGCACTCAACATCACCAGTGCTCACAATATATATAATGCTATATACTATGCCATAGTGGTGCTTACTATATAACACCTCCTACTGCGTTCCCCCTGGCAATGAGCATGACACCCAGAGAGTGAAACCCCTGGCAATGAGCATGACACCCAGCACGTGAAACTCTTGGCGTTGAGCAGTTTTTGTAAAAGTAATTAGAAGCTTTACTGTAGGGCATAGTGTATCACAGATATTGTGGTGTGTGACATAATATGTTCCAAAGGGCATTAATGTGTGGGGCTTAACATGGTGGAAATTACTGTACTTTTTTCCCTGTGGTGGCCGAGGTCTGTTGGTGCAGGGTCAAGAACTAGGGTGTAAGGTAGTCTTTGCCTGCAAGGCTACGCTCATTTTATGGAGACCATACCCATACATTTAAGTGTGGCATATACCTGCGCTTGCTCGCGGGGTGAGAACATCTCCCTAATTGAATTCAGCGATATGAATAGAGGTTGTGCAGCAGCCACAGAAAGGGTTAATCTCTGCAGCTTGTCACTAAATTACATTGTTGCAATTTTAGCTGGGAGCTGCAATAATTACTCTAATACATAACACAGCCAACACTTCTATATTCACACAATATACTGCATGGTGAATATAGAAGTGGTGCTTGCTAAACAGCACCTCCTACTGCATTCCACATCACCGCTGGTCACACTCATATCAGGCCCATAATGCTGTATACTATGCCATAGTGGTGCTTACTATATAACACCAGGTGCTGTGCAGTGGTCAAAACACACTAACTGGTCCCATGCTGTTGTTGAACTAAAGGCCTATACACACGATGAGATTCGGTCTATGCTAATAGGTTTAAAAAGGTTACATAAAAGCTACTTTATGTATTTATTCATTAAAGTTTTTAAGTTGTATTTTACAACCATACAATGATATGATATATAATGTATCGTATAATCATTACATAATGTTGATGGCATTGAATTGTCTCTGCCTTGACTAGTGGCAGCAGCTTCAGCACTAGGTGGAAGTGGATCTTGATCTTTCCCTATTTTACCCTCCACCTTTTTGTTCTCCATTTTTTAATGTGTGGAATTATATGCTAGTAATATATCTGGAATTAGACGGTGGTAATGTCTGGAATTAGATACCACTAGATAGATACCAGATATCACTGTGACTGGAATGATGACATATGCACAGTGACAGGACACTACCACAGCACCCTACAGCAGCCATATGCGGCACAAGACACTGGAGTATTAGTAATGTACTGTAGTATACTGAGCACCACAAGACAATGAGCAGTGATACGGAGCACTGATGAGATTACTAGAACTGACACTGAGCAGCCAGATGCAGCACTGGACTATTAGTAATGTTCTGTAGTATACTGAGCACCACAATGCAGCACAAGACAATGAGCAGTGATACTGAGCACTGATGAGGATACTAGAACTGACACTGAGCAGCAAGATGCAGCACTGGACTATTAGTAATGTACTCTAGTATACTGAGCACCACATTGCAGCACAAGACAATGAGCAGTGATACTGAGCACTGATGAGGATACTACTGAGAACTGACACTGAGCAGGAGAGACACACTACAATTTCATCTTGCGCCTCTTTTTTTATTTATCTTTGCATCATGTGCTGTTTGGGGCTATTTTTTTAAATGCCATCCTGTCTGACACTGCAGTGCCACTCCTAGATGGGCCAGGTGTTTGTGCTGCCCACTTGGGTCGCTTAGCTTAGTCATCCAGGGACCTTGGTGCAAATTTTAGGACTAAAAATAATATTGGGAGGTGTGAGGTGTTCAGAATAGACTGGAAAGGAGTAGAAATTATGGTTATTGAGCTTAATACTATAGGATCAAAATTACCCCCAAATTCTATGTTTTTAGCTGTTTGAGGTTTTAAAAAAAAATCACCCGAATACAAAACCCGAAAGGGTGGTTTTGCCAAAACGCGTCCGTATCCAAAACACAACTGCGGATCCGAAACCAAAACCAAAACATGAAACACGAAAAATGCCCGCTGCACATCTCTAGTTAGGGGAGAAGCATGTAGCCTTGTAGACTATGCACAGCTATATCTAGAAAAATATACGATCTAATCTTTAACCAACCAATGCAAGAAAGTATTTAATGTGAAAATACGAAACACTAGACTAATTGGAGGTGCGCCCTAAAGCAAATTACAATGTTAGGATTAGGGGGTTCGGAAAGACCTCTAGTGTAAACACCACTATATACATTTTAAGATAGGAAGGTACAAATTACATATTCACATTGCATCTATGGGCTGGATTCAAATGTCCCTTTCCTCACTCAATCGTGCCCGTCAGCAGCTATTCTAATGTTGCTGCCAACGGGTGCGACATGTTTATTTCAGCTCGCTACCCCCAGGGGAAACAAGCTGAAATGTGTGCAAAGAGACCCATTTGGGCAACCAAACGGTGTCTTTTCATGATCGCGCCCATTACTTTATTCAGGTTTAGGTGCTTTGTGCACCTAAACCAGAGTGTAATGGGCGCAATAATTGAGGGCATTTGAATTTCCCTTATATGTGTGTGTGTTAGAGATGAGCGGGTTCGGTTTCTCTGAATCCGAACCCGCCAGAACTTCATGTTTTTTTTCACGGGTCCGAGCGACTCGGATCTTCCCGCCTTGCTCGGTTAACCCGAGCGCGCCCGAACGTCATCATGACGCTGTCGGATTCTCGCGAGGCTCGGATTCTATCGCGAGACTCGGATTCTATATAAGGAGCCGCGCGTCGCCGCCATTTTCACACGTGCATTGAGATTGATAGGGAGAGGACGTGGCTGGCGTCCTCTCCGTTTAGAATTAGAATAGATTAGAGAGACACTTGATTTACTAATTTTGGGGAGCATTAGGAGTACTCAGTAGTGTACAGTGCAGAGTTTTGCTGATAGTGACCAGTGACCACCACTTTTATTTATAATCCGTTCTCTGCCTGAAAAAAGCGATACACAGCACACAGTGACTCAGTCACATACCATATCTGTGTGCACTGCTCAGGCTCAGGCCAGTGTGCTGCATCATCTATTATCTATATATAATATTATATATATCTGTCTGACTGCTCAGCTCACACAGCTTATAATTGTGGGGGAGACTGGGGAGCACTACTGCAGTGCCAGTTATAGGTTATAGCAGGAGCCAGGAGTACATAATATAATCCGTTCTCTGCCTGAAAAAAGCGATACACAGCACACAGTGACTCAGTCACATACCATATCTGTGTGCACTGCTCAGGCTCAGGCCAGTGTGCTGCATCATCTATTATCTATATATAATATTATATATATCTGTCTGACTGCTCAGCTCACACAGCTTATAATTGTGGGGGAGACTGGGGAGCACTACTGCAGTGCCAGTTATAGGTTATAGCAGGAGCCAGGAGTACATAATATATTATATAGTGAGTTACCACCAGACACACAGTGCAGTTTATTTAATATATCCGTTCTCTGCCTGAAAAAAGCGATACACACAGTGACTCAGTCAGTCACATACCATATCTGTGTGCACTGCTCAGGCTCAGGCCAGTGTGCAGCATCATCTATATATATTATATATCTGTCTGACTGCTCAGCTCACACAGCTTATAATTGTGGGGGAGACTGGGGAGCACTACTGCAGTGCCAGTTATAGGTTATAGCAGGAGCCAGGAGTACATAATATTATATTAAAATTAAACAGTGCACACTTTTGCTGCAGGAGTGCCACTGCCAGTGTGACTAGTGACCAGTGACCTGACCACCAGTATATAATATTAGTAGTATACTATCTCTTTATCAACCAGTCTATATTAGCAGCAGACACAGTACAGTGCGGTAGTTCACGGCTGTGGCTACCTCTGTGTCGGCACTCGGCAGCCCGTCCATAATTGTATATACCACCTAACCGTGGTTTTTTTTTCTTTCTTTATACATACATACTAGTTACGAGTATACTATCTCTTTATCAACCAGTCTATATATTAGCAGCAGACACAGTACAGTGCGGTAGTTCACGGCTGTGGCTACCTCTGTGTCGGCACTCGGCAGCCCGTCCATAATTGTATATACCACCTAACCGTGGTTTTTTTTTCATTCTTTATACATACATACTAGTTACGAGTATACTATCTCTTTATCAACCAGTCTATATTAGCAGCAGACACAGTACAGTGCGGTAGTTCACGGCTGTGGCTACCTCTGTGTCGGCACTCGGCAGCCCGTCCATAATTGTATATACCACCTAACCGTGGTTTTTTTTTCTTTCTTTATACATACATACTAGTTACGAGTATACTATCTCTTTATCAACCAGACTATATATTAGCAGCAGACACAGTACAGTGCGGTAGTTCACGGCTGTGGCTACCTCTGTGTCGGCACTCGGCAGCCCGTCCATAATTGTATATACCACCTAACCGTGGTTTTTTTTTCTTTCTTTATACATACATACTAGTTACGAGTATACTATCTCTTTATCAACCAGTCTATATATTAGCAGCAGACACAGTACAGTGCGGTAGTTCACGGCTGTGGCTACCTCTGTGTCGGCACTCGGCAGCCCGTCCATAATTGTATATACCACCTAACCGTGGTTTTTTTTTCATTCTTTATACATACATACTAGTTACGAGTATACTATCTCTTTATCAACCAGTCTATATTAGCAGCAGACACAGTACAGTGCGGTAGTTCACGGCTGTGGCTACCTCTGTGTCGGCACTCGGCAGCCCGTCCATAATTGTATATACCACCTAACCGTGGTTTTTTTTTCTTTCTTTATACATACATACTAGTTACGAGTATACTATCTCTTTATCAACCAGTCTATATATTAGCAGCAGACACAGTACAGTGCGGTAGTTCACGGCTGTGGCTACCTCTGTGTCGGCACTCGGCAGCCCGTCCATAATTGTATATACCACCTAACCGTGGTTTTTTTTTCTTTCTTTATACATACATACTAGTTACGAGTATACTATCTCTTTATCAACCAGTCTATATATTAGCAGCAGACACAGTACAGTGCGGTAGTTCACGGCTGTGGCTACCTCTGTGTCGGCACTCGGCAGCCCGTCCATAATTGTATATACCACCTAACCGTGGTTTTTTTTTCTTTCTTTATACATACATACTAGTTACGAGTATACTATCTCTTTATCAACCAGTCTATATATTAGCAGCAGACACAGTACAGTGCGGTAGTTCACGGCTGTGGCTACCTCTGTGTCGGCACTCGGCAGCCTGTCCATAATTGTATATACCACCTAACCGTGGTTTTTTTTTCTTTCTTTATACATACATACTAGTTACGAGTATACTATCTCTTTATCAACCAGTCTATATATTAGCAGCAGACACAGTACAGTGCGGTAGTTCACGGCTGTGGCTACCTCTGTGTCGGCACTCGGCAGCCCGTCCATAATTGTATATACCACCTAACCGTGGTTTTTTTTTCTTTCTTTATACATACATACTAGTTACGAGTATACTATCTCTTTATCAACCAGTCTATATATTAGCAGCAGACACAGTACAGTGCGGTAGTTCACGGCTGTGGCTACCTCTGTGTCGGCACTCGGCAGCCCGTCCATAATTGTATATACCACCTAACCGTGGTTTTTTTTTCTTTCTTTATACATACATACTAGTTACGAGTATACTATCTCTTTATCAACCAGTCTATATATTAGCAGCAGACACAGTACAGTGCGGTAGTTCACGGCTGTGGCTACCTCTGTGTCGGCACTCGGCAGCCCGTCCATAATTGTACATACCACCTAACCGTGGTTTTTTTTTCTTTCTTTATACATACATACTAGTTACGAGTATACTATCTCTTTATCAACCAGTCTATATATTAGCAGCAGACACAGTACAGTGCGGTAGTTCACGGCTGTGGCTACCTCTGTGTCGGCACTCGGCAGCCCGTCCATAATTGTATATACCACCTAACCGTGGTTTTTTTTTCTTTCTTTATACATACATACTAGTTACGAGTATACTATCTCTTTATCAACCAGTCTATATTAGCAGCAGACACAGTACAGTGCGGTAGTTCACGGCTGTGGCTACCTCTGTGTCGGCACTCGGCAGCCCGTCCATAATTGTATACTAGTATCCAATCCATCCATCTCCATTGTTTACCTGAGGTGCCTTTTAGTTGTGCCTATTAAAATATGGAGAACAAAAATGTTGAGGTTCCAAAATTAGGGAAAGATCAAGATCCACTTCCACCTCGTGCTGAAGCTGCTGCCACTAGTCATGGCCGAGACGATGAAATGCCAGCAACGTCGTCTGCCAAGGCCGATGCCCAATGGCATAGTACAGAGCATGTCAAAACCAAAACACCAAATATCAGTAAAAAAAGGACTCCAAAACCTAAAATAAAATTGTCGGAGGAGAAGCGTAAACTTGCCAATATGCCATTTACCACACGGAGTGGCAAGGAACGGCTGAGGCCCTGGCCTATGTTCATGGCTAGTGGTTCAGCTTCACATGAGGATGGAAGCACTCAGCCTCTCGCTAGAAAACTGAAAAGACTCAAGCTGGCAAAAGCACCGCAAAGAACTGTGCGTTCTTTGAAATCCCAAATCCACAAGGAGAGTCCAATTGTGTCGGTTGCGATGCCTGACCTTCCCAACACTGGACGTGAAGAGCATGCGCCTTCCACCATTTGCACGCCCCCTGCAGTCCAGTTCCTGATAGTCAGATTGAAGATGTCAGTGTTGAAGTACACCAGGATGAGGAGGATATGGGTGTTGCTGGCGCTGGGGAGGAAATTGACCAGGAGGATTCTGATGGTGAGGTGGTTTGTTTAAGTCAGGCACCCGGGGAGACACCTGTTGTCCGTGGGAGGAATATGGCCGTTGACATGCCAGGTGAAAATACCAAAAAAATCAGCTCTTCGGTGTGGAGGTATTTCACCAGAAATGCGGACAACAGGTGTCAAGCCGTGTGTTCCCTTTGTCAAGCTGTAATAAGTAGGGGTAAGGACGTTAACCACCTCGGAACATCCTCCCTTATACATCACCTGCAGCGCATTCATAATAAGTCAGTGACAAGTTCAAAAACTTTGGGTGACAGCGGAAGCAGTCCACTGACCAGTAAATCCCTTCCTCTTGTAACCAAGCTCACGCAAACCACCCCACCAACTCCCTCAGTGTCAATTTCCTCCTTCCCCAGGAATGCCAATAGTCCTGCAGGCCATGTCACTGGCAATTCTGACGAGTCCTCTCCTGCCTGGGATTCCTCCGATGCATCCTTGCGTGTAACGCCTACTGCTGCTGGCGCTGCTGTTGTTGCCGCTGGGAGTCGATGGTCATCCCAGAGGGGAAGTCGTAAGCCCACTTGTACTACTTCCAGTAAGCAATTGACTGTTCAACAGTCCTTTGCGAGGAAGATGAAATATCACAGCAGTCATCCTACTGCAAAGCGGATAACTGAGTCCTTGACAACTATGTTGGTGTTAGACGTGCGTCCGGTATCCGCCGTTAGTTCACAGGGAACTAGACAATTTATTGAGGCAGTGTGCCCCCGTTACCAAATACCATCTAGGTTCCACTTCTCTAGGCAGGCGATACCGAGAATGTACACGGACGTCAGAAAAAGACTCACCAGTGTCCTAAAAAATGCAGTTGTACCCAATGTCCACTTAACCACGGACATGTGGACAAGTGGAGCAGGGCAGGGTCAGGACTATATGACTGTGACAGCCCACTGGGTAGATGTATGGACTCCCGCCGCAAGAACAGCAGCGGCGGCACCAGTAGCAGCATCTCGCAAACGCCAACTCTTTCCTAGGCAGGCTACGCTTTGTATCACCGCTTTCCAGAATACGCACACAGCTGAAAACCTCTTACGGCAACTGAGGAAGATCATCGCGGAATGGCTTACCCCAATTGGACTCTCCTGTGGATTTGTGGCATCGGACAACGCCAGCAATATTGTGTGTGCATTAAATATGGGCAAATTCCAGCACGTCCCATGTTTTGCACATACCTTGAATTTGGTGGTGCAGAATTTTTTAAAAAACGACAGGGGCGTGCAAGAGATGCTGTCGGTGGCCAGAAAAATTGCGGGACACTTTCGGCGTACAGGCACCACGTACAGAAGACTGGAGCACCACCAAAAACTACTGAACCTGCCCTGCCATCATCTGAAGCAAGAAGTGGTAACGAGGTGGAATTCAACCCTCTATATGCTTCAGAGGTTGGAGGAGCAGCAAAAGGCCATTCAAGCCTATACAATTGAGCACGATATAGTAGGTGGAATGCACCTGTCTCAAGTGCAGTGGAGAATGATTTCAACGTTGTGCAAGGTTCTGATGCCCTTTGAACTTGCCACACGTGAAGTCAGTTCAGACACTGCCAGCCTGAGTCAGGTCATTCCCCTCATCAGGCTTTTGCAGAAGAAGCTGGAGGCATTGAAGGAGGAGCTAAAAGGGAGCGATTCCGCTAGGCATGTGGGACTTGTGGATGCAGCCCTTAATTCGCTTAACAAGGATTCACGGGTGGTCAATCTGTTGAAATCAGAGCACTACATTTTGGCCACCGTGCTCGATCCTAGATTTAAAGCCTACCTTGGATCTCTCTTTCCGGCAGACACAGGTCTGCTGGGGTTGAAAGACCTGCTGGTGACAAAATTGTCAAGTCAAGCGGAACGCGACCTGTCAACATCTCCTCCTTCACATTCTCCCGCAACTGGGGGTGCGAGGAAAAGGCTCAGAATTCCGAGCCCACCCGCTGGCGGTGATGCAGGGCAGTCTGGAGCGACTGCTGATGCTGACATCTGGTCCGGACTGAAGGACCTGACAACGATTACGGACATGTCGTCTACTGTCACTGCATATGATTCTCTCAACATTGATAGAATGGTGGAGGATTATATGAGTGACCGCATCCAAGTAGGCACGTCACACAGTCCGTACTTATACTGGCAGGAAAAAGAGGCAATTTGGAGGCCCTTGCACAAACTGGCTTTATTCTACCTAAGTTGCCCTCCCACAAGTGTGTACTCCGAAAGAGTGTTTAGTGCCGCCGCTCACCTTGTCAGCAATCGGCGTACGAGGTTACATCCAGAAAATGTGGAGAAGATGATGTTCATTAAAATGAATTATAATCAATTCCTCCGCGGAGACATTGACCAGCAGCAATTGCCTCCACAAAGTACACAGGGAGCTGAGATGGTGGATTCCAGTGGGGACGAATTGATAATCTGTGAGGAGGGGGATGTACACGGTGATATATCGGAGGGTGAAGATGAGGTGGACATCTTGCCTCTGTAGAGCCAGTTTGTGCAAGGAGAGATTAATTGCTTCTTTTTTGGGGGGGGTCCAAACCAACCCGTCATATCAGTCACAGTCGTGTGGCAGACCCTGTCACTGAAATGATGGGTTGGTTAAAGTGTGCATGTCCTGTTTTGTTTATACAACATAAGGGTGGGTGGGAGGGCCCAAGGACAATTCCATCTTGCACCTCTTTTTTCTTTTCTTTTTCTTTGCATCATGTGCTGATTGGGGAGGGTTTTTTGGAAGGGACATCCTGCGTGACACTGCAGTGCCACTCCTAGATGGGCCCGGTGTTTGTGTCGGCCACTAGGGTCGCTAATCTTACTCACACAGCTACCTCATTGCGCCTCTTTTTTTCTTTGCGTCATGTGCTGTTTGGGGAGGGTTTTTTGGAAGGGCCATCCTGCGTGACACTGCAGTGCCACTCCTAGATGGGCCCGGTGTTTGTGTCGGCAACTAGGGTCGCTGATCTTACTCACACAGCTACCTCATTGCGCCTCTTTTTTTCTTTGCGTCATGTGCTGTTTGGGGAGGGTTTTTTGGAAGGGACATCCTGCGTGACACTGCAGTGCCACTCCTAGATGGGCCCGGTGTTTGTGTCGGCCACTAGGGTCGCTTATCTTACTCACACAGCGACCTCGGTGCAAATTTTAGGACTAAAAATAATATTGTGAGGTGTGAGGTATTCAGAATAGACTGAAAATGAGTGTAAATTATGGTTTTTGAGGTTAATAATACTTTGGGATCAAAATGACCCCCAAATTCTATGATTTAAGCTGTTTTTTAGTGTTTTTGGAAAAAAACACCCGAATCCAAAACACACCCGAATCCGACAAAAAAAATTCGGTGAGGTTTTGCCAAAACGCGTTCGAACCCAAAACACGGCCGCGGAACCGAACCCAAAACCAAAACACAAAACCCGAAAAATTTCAGGCGCTCATCTCTAGTGTGTGTGTGATATACACATAGACACACATACTGTATTTCTTTATATAATGGACACCTCAGTTTCTATTCATTCATGTCCTGCCCCCTACTCTGTCACTTTCCCTGTCACCCCTGCCTCAGATACCCACTATCTCCCAGTCACCGCTGCCTCAGTCAACCACTATATCTGCGATCCCTGCCTCAGTCACCCACTATACCAGTCACCCCTGCTTTAGTCACCCACTGTCACCCTATCACCCCTGCTTCAGTCACCCACTATCCCTGTCAACCCTGCCTCAGTCACCCACTATCTCCCAGTCACCCCTGCCTCAGTCAGCCACTATCCCTGTCACCCCTGCCTCAGTCTCTTACTGTCCCTGTCACCCCTGCCACAGTCATCCACTATCTCCCTATCACCCCTGCCTTAGTCATTTATTATACCTGTCACCCACTTTCTTCCCATACTTACCCAACCCCTTCCTATCACCCCTCCCTCAGTAACCCACTATCTCCCTGTCACCCACTATCTCCCAGTCACCCCGGCCTCAGTCACCCACTATCTCCCACTCATACATGCTTCAGTCACCCACTATCTCCCAGTCATCCCTGCCTCAGTCACCTACTGACACCAGTGCAGACATTTCTGCTGCGGCCTCTCCACTCTCCAGCGTGAACGTCCTGACGACTGAGGAAATCCGCTTCCTAGTTGAGGACTCCGGGAATGAACACTGCCGATATTGCTGTCAGATGACTTTCTACCTAACGGAGGATTTTTGATACTTCCAGCTTTGCCATGCAGTTTCGAGTGCCGCCTTGATGATTTGTGTACACTACCGTGGTGGCGTTGTCAGATTGTACTTGAACAGGCCTGTTCTGTACTAGAGGCAGGGCCAGTGTCAATTAATTGAACACTGCCTGCAATTCCAGAATGTATATCAGGAGGAGAGATTCCTCCCTGGTCCACCGACCCTGGAGAAAGTGTTGCTCCAACACCATGGCCCAGCCCAAAAGACTGGCATCCATTGTCAGGAGGACACAGTTGGAGATCCAGAAGGGATGGCCCCTGCTCAACTGTTGGTCCTGTAGCCACCAGCTCAGTGTCAGACGAACCTCCGGAGTCAAGGAGATCATTTGAGACATCATCCGATGAGGCAGGCCGTCCCACTTGGAGAGGATTAACCTCTGCAGAGGGCGGTAATGAAATTGAGCGTACTCTACCATATCGAAAGCCGACACCATGAGGTCTAGTACTTGCATCGCTGTGTGTATCAACACTCTTGGGCGAGAGAGGACGATACTGTCCTGAATTTTCAGGACTTTCTCTGGAGACAGAAACAATTGTTGGCTGTGTGTGTCCAGCAGTGCCCCTAGGTGCACAATGTTCCGAGCAGGGACCAGCGAGGACTTTTTTCAGTTGATGAGCCACCCGTGGACTTTTAGGAATTGGACCGCCAGTTCCAGATAACTGTGGAGAACCTCTTGGGAGTTCACCAGGATCAGCAAGTCGTCCAGATTCGGCAGGATCCTGATTCTCTGATGGTGAAGGGTCGTCATCACGGCCATGACCTTGGTGAATATCCGAGGTGCCGTGGCCAAACCAGAAGGCAGGACTTGAAATCCAAAAACAAACCAGGCACAACACTGCTTAGCTTCCATCATCAGATGAGATTGGACCAGTGGCGTAACTACTGCCCCCGCAGTCCTCGCGGTGGCGCCACTGATTTACAGCAGACTGACATGCGGACGAGCGTCCGCATGTCAGTCTGCAGTCTCCTTCCCTCCGCCGCTTTTTGGAGGGACACGGAGGGCACACAGCGCGCCTCCCTGTGTCCCTCCTGCTGCATCATCTCCGGCGGCCGCGGGACTAATAGGGGGAAGTGCCGTCCGTGAGCTCTAATTGGCTCACGAACCGGCACTTCCCCCTATTAGACCCGCGGCCGCCGGAGATGATGCAGCAGGAGGGACACAGGAGAGACGAGCTGTGCCCTCCGTGTCCCTCCAAAAAGCGACGGCGGGGGGGGGGTAAATATCTGGCACAGGGGGCATATATGGCACGGGGGGGGGAGGGAGGAATATCTGGCACTGGGGCATTTCTGGCACTGGGGGGAATATCTGGCACTGGGGGCATATCTGGCACTGGGGGGGATATCTGGCACTGGGGCATATATGGCACTGGGGGGAATATCTGGCACTGGGGGCATATATGGCACTGGGGGGGTATCTGGCACTGGGGGCATATATGGCACGGGGGGCATATATGGCACTGGGGGGAATATCTGGCACTGGGGGCATATATGGCACTGGGGGGGAATATCTGGCACTGGGGGCATATGTGTACCTGGCACATGGGGGGGACGACTATATTTGGCACTGGGGCATGTAAGTACCTGGCACCGTGGGGGAATATCTGGCACTGGGGACATATGTGGCACTGGGAGCACAGCCCTAGCAACAAGGACTACCTCCTAGCAACGAGCATGACACCCAGTGCATGAAACATCTGGCAACGAGCATGACACCCAGTGCATGAAACACCTGGCAACGAGCATGACACCCAGTGCATGAAACCCCTGGCAACGAGCATGACACCCTGAGCATGAAAACCCCTGGCACCGTGCATGGAACCAAGAGCATGAAACCCCTGGCAACGAGCATGACACCCAGTGCATGAAACCCCTGACAACGAGCAGGTAATTGAAAAGTAATTAGAAGCCTTACTGTAGGACTTAATGTGTAATGGGCATTACGGTGTGTGGCATAATGTATCACGGACATTGCGGTGTGTGTCATAATGTGTCGCAGGCATTACGGTGTATGGTATACTATATCGCGGGCATTGTGATATGTGGTATAATGTCTCAGGGTCATTGCAGTGTGTGGCATAATGTATCACGGACATTGCGGTGTGTGTCATAATGTGTCAGGCATTACGGTGTGTGGTATACTATATCACGGGCATTGTGGTATGTGGTATAATGTCTCAGGGTCATTGCAGTGTGGCATAATACATAACGGGCATTGCGATGTGTGGCATAGGGTATAACGGGCAGGGCATTGCGGTATGTGTCACAGGCATTACGGTGTATGGTATACTATATCACGGGCATTGTGGTATAATGTCTCAAGGTCATTGCAGTGTGTGGCATAATGTGTCACAGGCATTGTATGTGCTATAATGTATCGGGCATTGCAGTGTGTGGCATAATGTATCACGGACATTGCGGTGTGTGTCATAATGTGTCACAGACATTGTATGTGCTATAATGTATCAGGGGCATTGCAGTGTGTAGCATAATGTATAACGGGCATTGCGATTCCTGTCATAATGTGTCACAGGCATTACGGTGTGTGGCATAATGTGTCACAGACATTACGGTGTGTGGCATAATGTGTCGGGGGCATTACAGTGTGTGCATATTGTGTCGTGCATTATTGTGTGCGGCATAATGTCTAAGGGCCATTGCAGTATGAGGCATAATGTATACTGGGCATTACTATAAGGAGGAAAAATGACAAATAATGTAAGGGGCATGAATCAGGATTATTTTTCTTTCCTGTGGTGGCCAACGTATGGGCGTGCAGGTTGCAAAACTGGGGTATAAGGTAGTCTTTTCCTGCAATGCCACGCCCCTTTATGCAAAACCACGCCCACTCCAACAAAACCATGCCCCTTTTTTGACGCGCGCGCCTTAGGCGCGCGCATATTTATCCCTTTCTTGCTCCCAATTATGGAGCATGAAGGGGGGGGGGGGGGGGGCGCCGAAGAATTTTTTGGCTTGGGGGAGAAAAATTTCTAGTTACGCCACTGGATTGGACATATCCAGTGTGATGCGGCTGTAGATGATTTTTGCTGTTTCTAACTTCTACATCAATGAATAAGTTTCAAAATAGAATGCATCAAGAGAACGGTGTTGGTAGTATAAAACTACCTACAGCACCTGGTATTCCCAGGTGGTCTCACATCCAAGAACAAACCAGGCCTAAGATCAGGTGATATTGGGCATATACAGTGTGGTGTGGCTGTAGATGAGCTTAGTGGTTTCTGTTAGAGTTCTTCTACTTCTAACTACTCGTACATAAATGAATAAGCGGACGATTTATTAAACCTGGTGAAATGATAATTTGCATGGTGATAAAGTACCAGCCAATCAGCTCCTAATTGCCATGTCACAGGCTGGGTTTGAAAAATGACAGTTAGGAGCTGACTGGCTGGTACTTTATCACCTTGCACTTTATCAGTTCACCAGGCTTAATAGATCTGCCCCAATGTTTCAAAATGGAATGCATCAAGAGAACGGTGTTGCTATTGTAAAAATACACACAGCTCCTGGTATTTCCTGGTGGTCTCCCATCCAAGTACTAAAACCAGGACCAACACTGCTCAGCTTCCATGATCAGGAGAGATTGGGCAAATCCAGTGTGCTGTGGCTGTAGATGAGCTCGTGGTTTCTGTTAGAGCTCTTCTACTTCTAACTTCTGGTACATAAAAGAATATGTGTAAAAATTAAATGTACAGTACCAAGAAAAGGGTGTTGGTAGTTTAAAAACACCTAAAGAATCTGATAATACATGGATGGGAGACTGCTTGGTAGTAACAAAGTCCAATACTGCTTTGCTTCAAAGATCAAATGAGATTGGGCATATCCAGTGTGGTGTGGCTTTAGATAAGCTTTGTGGTTTCTGTTAGAGCTCTTCTACTTCTAACTACTGGTACATTAATGAATATGTATAAGGTTGTAGTTTATCCAATATCCCTTTACTACCTTACCTCCCACCCCCTCCCCTCCCCTCCCCTCCCCTCCCCTCCTTATAGCTTCCTTTGTTCTCTCCTCCTCGTGTGTGCGTTATTTGTTTTCTCATACGTCCTAGAGGATGCTGGGATCACATTAAGAACCATGGGGTATAGACGGGATCCGCAGGAGACATGGGCACTTTAAGACTTTCAAAGGGTGTGAACTGTCTCCTCCCTCTATGCCCCTCCTCCAGACTCCAGTTTTAGAATTGTGCCCAGTGAGACTGGATGCACTACAGGGGAGCTCTACTGAGTTTCTCTGAAAAGACTTATGTTAGTTTTTCTTATTTTCAGGGAGGCTGCTGGCAACAGTCTCCCTGCTTCGTGGAACTTAGGGGAGAGAAGTATGACCAACTTCTAGTGAGTTCAATGGCTCTGCTTCTGGCTGACAGGACACCATTAGCTCCTGAGGGTGCTGATCGCTGGGTACGCCTAGATGCCCACTCCCGTAGCCTGCCATCACCCCCTTACAGAGCCAGAAGTCAGAAGACAGGCGAGTAGCAGAAGAACAGAAGACTTCTTCTCCAGTGACGGCATTCTGAGGTACCACGCAGCGAGCGGAATGCTGTGCGCCATGCTTCCACACAAACACAGGCACTGCAGGGTGCAGGGCATGTGGGTGGGTGGGGGGGGGGGGGCACCCTGGGCAGCATAAATTCCTCACAAAAGGCTGGCAAAAGTGGACATTAGTGCCTGGGCACTGTCCTTACCCCGCCAGCGTAATTAATTATTTGTTTCTGAGCGGGACAGAAGCGTGCCATTACAGCGGCGGGGCTTCTTCCTCACCTCACCAGCACATCTATAGAGCGTTACAAGTCTATCACTATAGAGTTTATTATTTCCCAGACTGTGTACTTTTGGTGCTGGGTTGTGAGCTGAAAAATCCTCTCTGTCCCTCTGACAGATTTACTGTAGGTCTATCCCCCATAAGCCGATGTGTCTGTGGGTACTTGGTACATGTGTGTCAACATGTCGGTGGCTGAATGTTTTTCCCAAGAGGAAACTATATTAGGAATGCAGACATATGATGGTGGCCCTGTTGGCACCACCAATAACTGACTGGGTGAAAGTTTCAATAATATCAGAGTGAGGTTGGATAAATCTGTGTCCCAGACACAGACGTAGAGAATAGATGTGATGATCATGGCTATGCTTCTTTTCCCTCAGGCCCGCAAAAATGTTACTACACACTGATACTGACTCGGATACTGATTCCTATGTCGACCATAATATTTCCTGATTAGATCCAATATTGGCAAGGAGCATTCAGTACATGATTGTGGATATTAAGGACATATTAACATCACTGAGGACCCTGCTGTTCCTTACAAAGGGGTCTATATGTATGTATATATAGATATATAATGAAAGCTGATGTAACGTTCCTCCATCTCTGTTTGAGAAAGTCTGGGCCAGCTCGACAAGATGGTTTCAAATCCCCAAAAGGTTTCCGATTGTTTATTCATTTCCTGCTGCGGACAGAATAAAGTGGGAGTCACCCCCTGTTCTGCACGGGGCCCTGTCACAAATCCAGCGGATCATATGCAGGAAGCTACATTATTTCTAGTTATGTAACCACGGGTACATTACTTAGACCTGCCATTACATGCGCATGGGTGAGTAGTAGTATTCAAGAATTGGTCGAATACCTTGTCTTCCGATATAGATATCTTGGAGAGATAGGATACTCCTTACGTTGGATCATATCAAGGACACTGCAGCATACTTACGACTGCAAGGGATATAGGACTCTTGAGTTCACGGGCCAATTTCATGGCAGTCTCGGATAGGAGGGCATTGTGGATTCACCAAGGAAATGCTGATGCTGACTCCAAGAAGAAAGGGAGTCTCTTCCCTATGAAGGTGAAGCCTTGTTTGGCAACGGCCTAGTTAATTTGATCTCGGCAGCTCCCGCAGGTAAGTCAACCTTCTTGCCCTATGTTCCCTCTCAACGGATGAAGACCCATCATTGTCTAACGCAGTCATTTTGTCGCAATAGATATGCAAGAAGTTAAGATTCCCCTTTCTTTGCAGGTAGAGGAAGGAGAAGAGGGAAGAGGTCTGTAGCCTCTTCAAGATTGCAGGAGCAGAGATCGTCCTCTGCTTCTGCCAAATCCACTGCATGACGCTGGGGCTCTCTTGCAGGAGCCCACACCAGTGGGGGCACGTCTAAAACACTTCAGTCAGTTCTGGATTAATTTGGACATGGACTCGTGGGTTTTGCAAATAGTGTCACAAGGGTACAAACTGGGGTTTCAAGACGTTCCCCCTCACCGATTGTTCAAATCGGCCTTAGTCAGCAGGGAGAAGGTTTTTATTCAAGCCTCTTCGTGCTCCCGAAGCCGGACGGCTCAGTCAGACCAATCTGAAATCTGAAATCCCTCAATTTCTACCTAAAGAAATTAAATTTCAAGATGGAATCTCTCAGGGTAGGGATCTCCAGTCCGGAGGAAGGAGATTTCATGGTTTTGGTAGACATAAGGATGCCTAATTACATGTTCCCGTTTAGCCACTGCATCAAGCTACCTGAGGTTTGCAATTCAGGATTGTCATTACCAATTTCAGACGTTGCCGTTTGGTCTGTCCACGGCTCCGAGGATTTTCACCAGGGTGATGGTGGAAATGATGGTTCTCCTTCGCAAGCAAGGAGTCACAATTATGCCGTACTTGGATGATCTCCTGATAAAGGCGAGATCCAGGGACCAGTTGGTGCAAAACATCTACTCTCCCTGACAGTTCTTCAACAACATGGTTGGCTCCTAAACTTGCCAAAATCGCAGTTGGTCCCAATGACGCGGTTGTTGTTTCTGGGAGTCATACTGGACACAGAAGAGGCTTTCTTCCAGTGGAAAGGCTATGGAGTTCCAGAGTCTGGTCAAACAAATTCTGAAACCAGCAAGAGTGTTAATCCATCAATGCATTCTGTTGCTGGGGAAGATGGTTGCGGCCTACGAGGCCATTCAGTTTTGCAGGTTCCATGCCAGAGTGTTCCAGTGGGACCTGTTGGACAAGTGGTCCGGATCCCACCTACACATGCACCGGAGGATAATCCTGTCTTCCAAGACCAGAATCTTACTCCATTGGTGGCTGCACAGTTCTCACCTCCTAGAGGGGCGATGGTTCGGGATCCAGGACTGGATCCTAGGGACCATGGATGCAACCCTCCGAGGCTGGGGAGCAGTCACACAGGGGGGAAACATCCAAGGAAGATGGTCAAGTCAGGAAAGTTTTCTCCACATAAATGTTCTGGAGTTAAGGGCCATTTAATAACTGCAGACACAGTACGCACTGGGACGGGTGCCCAGCATCCTCTACGGACTAAGAGAAAAGGATTTACCGGTAGGTATTAAAATCCTATTTTCTCTAACGTCCTAGAGGATGCTGGGGACTCCGTAAGGACCATGGGGATAGATAGGCTCCGCAGGAGACATGGGTACTTTAAGAAAGACTTTAGTTCTGGGTGTGCACTGGCTCCTCCCTCTATGCCCCTCCTCCAGACCTCAGTTTGATACTGTGCCCAGTGGAGACTGGGTGCTTTTCAGGAGCTCTCCTGAGCTTTCTGACAGAAAGTATTTTGTTAGGTTTTTAATTTTCAGAGAGCACTGCTGGCAACAGACTCCCTCATCGAGGGACTGAGGGGAGAGAAGCAGCCCTACTCTCTGAGTTGCAAGGTCCTGCTTCTTAGGCTACTGGACACCATTAGCTCCAGAGGGATTGGTATGCAGGATCTCACCCTCGCCGTCCGTCCCAGAGCCGCGCCTCCGTCCCCCTTGCAGAGCCGGAAGATAGAAGCCGGGTGAGTATGAGAAGAAAAGAAGACTTCAGAGGCGGCAGAAGACTTCATGATCTTCACTGAAGTAACGCACAGCACTGCAGCTGTGCGCCATTGCTCCCATACACCTCACACACTCCGGTCACTGTAAGGGTGCAGGGCGCAGGGGGGGGGGGGGGGGGGGGGCACCCTGGGCAGCAATATAAACCTCTTTTTGGCAAAAATATAACACATATACAGCGGGGCACTGTATATATGTATGAGCCCCCGCCAATTTTACAGTTTAAGCGGGACAGAAGCCTGCCGCCGAGGGTGCGGGGCTTCTCCCTCAGCACTCACCAGCGCCATTTTTTCTTCACAGCACCGCTGAGAGGAAGCTCCCCGGACTCTCCCCTGCTTATACCACGGTAGACAAGAGAGTTGAAAAGAGGGGGGGGGGCACATAATTTGGCGCAAATTACATACAGCAGTACTACTGGGCAAACATTAAGTTACTGTGTATTCCTGGGTTATATAGCGCTGGGGTGTGTGCTGGCATACTCTCTCTCTGTCTCTCCAAAGGGCCTTGTGGGGAAACTGTCTTCAGAAAAAGCATTCCCTGTGTGTGTGGTGTGTCGGTACACGTGTGTCGACATGTCTGAGGAAGAAGGCTATATTAGAGAGGAGCAGGAGCAAATGAATGTGGTGTCTCCGCCGACAGCTGATTGGATGGATATGTGGAATGTTTTAAATGCTAGTGTAAACTCATTGCACAAAAGATTAGACAAGGCTGACGCTTTGGGACAGTCAGGGTCTCAACCCATGCCTGATCCTATGTTGCAGGGACTGTCAGGGTCTCATAAGCGCCCACTATCCCAGATTGTTGACACAGATACAGACACAGATTCTGACTCCAGTGTCGATTACGATGATGCAAAGTTACAGCCAAAATTGGCAAAATCCATTCGATATATGATTATGGCAATAAAAGATGTTTTGCACATCAGAGAGGAACCCCCTGTCCCTGACAAGAGGGTACATATGTACAAGGTGAAAAAGCCTGAGGTAACCTTTGAGGGGGTCACACGAGCTGAACGAGTTATGTGAAAAAGCTTGGGAATCTCCAGATAAAAGACTGCAGATTTCCAAAAGGATTCTTATGGCGTATCCTTTCCCATCAATGGATAGGTTACGATGGGAATCCTCCCCTAGGGTGGACAAAGCATTAACACGCTTATCCAAGAAGGTAGCCCTCCCGTCCCAGTATACGGCTACCCTCAAAGAGTCTGCTGACCGCAAACAGGAGATTACCCTGAAGTCCATTTATACACATTCAGGTACCTTACTCAGACCGGCAATTGCGTCGGCCTGGGTGTGTAGTGCTGTAGCGGCATGGACGGATACCTTATCTGAGGGGATGGATACCCTAGATAAGGATACTATTTTATTGACCCTGGGGCATATAAGAGATGCTGTCCTATATATGTGTGTATGCAAACTACAGGTGGTGCTGCAGGGCTCACACCCTTTTACTTGTCTTGTAGAGCAACTCTGGAGCTGTTTCTGGGTCCAGCTGCTGCAAGAAATCAGCTTGAATGCTTCAGGGGCTGGGGCATGGCCAACATGAGCCCACACTGATGGGGGGTGGGGGTGTATAAAGCGATTTAGGGGTCATCCAAGCGCAACCCCACAAAGGCCACCATGCCCTGCGTGACCCTTTTCTCTTTTCATATGCAGACGAGGGTTGCAGCCAACTATGCCCACTGCTTGGATGACATCACTATATGCAAATCCATCTGCTGCAGGCCTTCCCCCAGGAATGCTTGCAGTAGTTGTTGCATTTGGTTTGTTGTTTGGGGGTGCTTCAGTATTAGGCAGCCTTCTGCCCTCCCACATTCGTCTGAAAATGTGTTCTCCCTGCAGTTGTTGTTCCCAGATGAGAGTTCCCTTGTGCTTCCTCAGTTGAATCTCCTTAACTTGACAGGGGTGTGCCCGAGCAGCCGCCCTCCACAGCCCTATCCCAACACATACTTATCTTGCATATGAGATCTCTTGATCATGAAGATAGTTCTCACAGGGTGAGGTTCATCCATTACATTTTAAAGTAGGAAGGTACAAATTACATATTCAAATTACATATATGTGCTGGATTCAAATGTTTTCCCCCTTTCCTTTCTCAATTGTGCCCATCAGCAGCTATTCTAATGTTGCTGCCAATGGGTGTGACGCATTCATTTCTTCTGTGGGGTACACTGGACTCCACAAGGATTCACATTGTATATGTACACCAGAGTAGGATCTTGATCTGAGGCACCAACAGGCTCAAAGCTTTTGACTGTTCCCAAGATGCTCAGCGCCCCCTCCTCTATAACCTCGCTTCCATGAACAGGGAGCTCAGTTTGTAGTTGGTGCCTTCAGTAGCAGGCCACTTAACAGGGGGCTGCCTCAGGCAGCCTATTCTTAGCTATTAATTTTGGCATGAAAAGAAGAACTTTTTTTATAAGAATCTACAAGGGCTGCAGCAGGCTAGGTCTAATAGACCTCTTTACTGCAGCTCCATCACTCCCAGTGGCGCAGTATACTCCCGTGCCCCGGTTGCTGGGTCACTGCAGCGGAGGCTCCAGTTTCTTCCTAAGGTCAGTCACACACACACCGCCCTCCGGGATCACGAGGCCGCTGATGGGGGCGGGCCGTGTGCGCACTGGCGTGGACACTGATTACTGGGCAGCCGCTCCACTAGCCACCAGGGACAGTTAAGGAGCACAGCTCTGGGGTTTTTTCTCCTATATTAACCCCATTTTGTACTACCCGCAGTGCATTGTGATAGGTAATGGGGCCTGATTCAGGTTGGATCGCAATCCAACTGCAAAAACTGCTAAGAGCATACGCATCCGCCTGCATTTTCTGCGGCACCCCGCAGATAATGCGATCACCTCTGACTGTGAATCAGTGAAGGGGGGGGGGGGGAGGGGGGTCAACAACACTCCATTTCCAAGTCGGAGATGGAGCGGTGCGGGGGCACGGTTTCAAAATGGGGTCGGCAACGGAGAAACAGGAGGCGTGGTCAGAGCAGCTGCATGACATCACATGGGCCGGACTCTGCCAGTGGAGCCCCAGCGTCATGAGGTAGATTTTGTAGAGGCCGGGGAGGACTTCTGTTCCTGGGAACTAGCTGTGTTGTGCAGCTTTATTCCTCTGCCCCTACCTCTGGCAAGAAAGGACGCACCTCGCACTTTCTTGTTTCTTTGTGACCGAAAGGACTGCATTTGATAATGCGGAGCTTTCTTATGCTGTGAGGGAACATAAGGTAAAAAATTTGATTTTCCAACTGTAGCTGTGCGTGTTAATGCTTTGTCCATCCTACGGGAGGATTTCCATCGTAACCTATCCGTTGATGGAAAAGGATACGCCATAAGAATCCTTTTGGAAATCTGCAGTCTTTTATCTGGAGATTCCCAAGCTTTTTCACATAACTCGTTCAGCTCGTGTGACCCCCTCAAAGGTTACCTCAGGCTTCTTTCCCTTGTACATATGTACCCTCTTGTCAGGGACAGGGGGTTCCTCTGTGATGTGCAAAACATCTTTTATTGCCATAATCATATATCGAATGGATTTTGCCAATTTTGCCTGTAACTTTGCATCATCGTAATCGACACTGGAGTCAGAATCCGTGTCGGTATCTGTGTCAACAATCTGGGATAGTGGGCGCTTATGAGACCCTGACAGTCCCTGCAACATAGGATCAGGCATGGGTTGAGTCCCTGACTGTCCCAAAGCTTCAGCCTTGTCTAATCTTTTGTACAATGAGTTTACACTAGCATTTAAAACATTCCACATATCCATCCAATCAGGTGTCAGCGGAGACACCACATTCATTTGCTCCCGCTCCTCTCTAATATAGCCTTCTTCCTCAGACATGTCGACACACGTGTACCGACACACCACACACACAGGGAATACTTTTTCTGAAGACAGTTTCCCCACAAGGCCCTTTGGAGAGACAGAGAGAGAGTATGCCAGCACACTCACCAGCGCTATATAACCCAGGAATAACACAGTAACTTAATGTTTGTCCAGTAGCGCTGCTGTATGTAATTTGCGCCGAATTATGTTCCCCCCCCCTCTCTTTTCAACCCTCTTCTCTACCGTGGTATAAGCAGGGGAGAGTCCGGGGAGCTTCCTCTCAGCGGTGCTGTTGAGAAAAAATGGCGCTGGTGAGTGCTGAGGGAGAAGCCCCGCCCCCTCGGCGGCGGACTTCTGTCCCGCTTAAACTGTAAAATTGGTGGGGGCTCATACATATATACAGTGCCCAGCTGTATATATGTTATATTTTTGCCAAAAAGAGGTTTATATTGCTGCCCAGGGTGCCCCCCCTGCGCCCTGCACCCTTACAGTGACCGGAGTATGTGAGGTGTATGGGAGCAATGGCGCACAGCTGCAGTGCTGTGCGCTACCTCAGTGAAGATCATGAAGTCCTCTGCCGCCTCTGAAGTCTTCTTTTCTTCTCATACTCACCCGGCTTCTATCTTCCGGCTCTGCGAGGGGGACGGACGGCGAGGGTGAGATCCTGCGTACCAATCCCTTTGGAGCTAATCCCTTTGGAGCTAATGGTGTACAGTAGCTTAAGAAGCAGGACCTTGCAACTCGGAGAGTAGGGCTGCTTCTCTCCCCTCAGTCCCTCGATGCAGGGAGTCTGTTGCCAGCAGTGCTCCCTGAAAATTAAAAACCTAACAAAATACTTTCTGTCAGAAAGCTCAGGAGAGCTCCTGAAAAGCACCCAGTCTCCACTGGGCACAGTATCAAACTGAGGTATGGAGGAGGGGCATAGAGGGAGAAGCCAGTGCACACCCAGAACTAAAGTCTTTCTTAAAGTGCCCATGTCTCCTGCGGAGCCCGTCTATCCCCATGGTCCTTACGGAGTCCCCAGCATCCTCTAGGACGTTAGAGAAAATAGGATTTTAATACCTACCGGTAAATCCTTTTCTCTTAGTCCGTAGAGGATGCTGGGCACCCGTCCCAGTGCGTACTGTGTCTGCAGTTATTAAATGGCCCTTAACTCCAGAACATTTATGTGGAGACAACTTTCCCGACTTGACCATCTTCCTTGGACGTTTTCCCCCTGTGTGACTGCTCCCCAGCCTCGGAGGGTTGCATCCATGGTCCCTAGGATCCAGTCCTGGATCCCGAACCTTCGCCCCTCTAGGAGGTGAGAACTGAGTGTGCAGCCACCAATGGAGTGAGATTCTGGTCTTGGAAGACAGGATTATCCTCCGGTGCGTGTGTAGGTGGGATCCGGACCACTTGTCCAACAGGTCCCACTGGAACACTCTGGCATGGAACCTGCCAAACTGAATGGGCTCGTAGGCCGCAACCATCTTCCCCAGCAACCAAATGCATTGATGGATTAACACTCTTGCTGGTTTCAGAATTTGTTTGACCAGACTCTGGATCTCCAGAGCCTTTCCACTGGAAGAAAACCTCTTCTGTGTCCAGTATCACTCCCAAAAACAACAACCGCGTCATTGGGACCAACTGCGATTTTGGCAAGTTTAGGAGCCAACCATGTTGTTGAAGAACTGTCAGGGAGAGTGCAATGTTTTGCACTAACTGGTCCCTGGATCTCGCCTTTATCAAGAGATCATCCAAGTACGGGATAATTGTTACTCCTTGCTTGCGATCACCCTGGTGAAAATCCTCAGAGCCGTGGACAGACCAAACGGCAATGTCTGAAATTGGTAATGACAATACTGAATTGCAAACCTCAGGTAGCTTGATGCAGAGGCTAAATGGGAACATGTAAGTAGGCATCCTTTATGTCTACTAAAACCATGAAATCTCCTTCCTCCGGACTGGAGATCACTGCACTGAGAGATTCCATCTTGAAATTGAATTTCCTTAGGTAGAAATTGAGGGATTTCAGATTTCAGATTGGTCTGACTGAGCCGTCCGGCTTAGGGACCACGAAGAGGCTTGAATAAAAACCTTCTCCCTGCTGACTAAGGCCGATTTGAACAATCGTTGAGGGGGAACATCTTGAAACCCCAGTTTGTACCCTTGGGACACTATTTGTAAAACACACGAGTCCATGTCCGAATGAATCCAGAACTGACTGAAGAGTTTTAGACGTGCCCCCACTGGTGCGGGCTCCTGCAAGAGAGCCCCAGCGTCATGCAGTGGATTTGGCAGAAGCAGAGGATGATCTCTGCTCCTGCGATCTTGAAGAGGTTGCAGACCTCTTCTCTCTTCTCCCTCCTCTACCTGCAAAGAAAGGGGAATCTTAACTTCTTGCATATCTATTGGGCCGAAATGACTGCATCAGATAATGATGCGTCTTCATCCGTTGGGAGGGAACATAGGGCAAGAAGGTTGACTTACCTGCGGGAGCTGCCGAGATCAAATTAACTAGGCAGTCACCAAACAAGGCTTCACCTTCATAGGGAAGAGACTCCCTTTCTTCTTGGAGTCAGCATCAGCATTCTCCTGGTGAATCCACAATGCCCTCCTATCCGAGACTGCCATGAAATTGGCCCGTGAACTCAAGAGTCCTATATCCCTTGCAGTCTCACGTAAGTATGCTGCAGTGTCCTTGATATGATACAACGTAAGGAGTATCCCATCTCTCCAGGGTATCTATATCGGATGACAAGGTATTCGACCAATTCTTGAATACTACTACTCACCCATGCACATGTAATGGCAGGTCTAAGTAATGTACCCGTGGTTACATAACTAGAAATAATGTAGCTTCCTGCATACGATCCGCTGGATTTGTTAGAGGGCCCCGTGCAGAACAGGGGGTGACTCCCACTTTATTCTGTCCGCGGCGGGAAATGAATAAACAACCAGAATCCTTTTGGGGATTTGAAACCATCTTGTCGAGCTGGCCCAGACTTTCTCAAACAGAGATGGAGGAACGTTACATCAGCTTTCATTATATATCTATATATACATACATATAGACCCCTTTGTCAGTAACAGCAGGGTCTTCAGTGATTTTAATATGTCCTTAATATCCACAATCATGTACTGAATGCTCCTTGCCAATATTGGATCTAATCAGGAAACATTATGGTCGACATAGGAATCAGTATCCGTGTCAGTATCAGTGTGTAGTAACTGGGCAAAATAACATTTTTGCGACCCCGCGGGGCCTGAGGGAAAAGAAACATAGCCATGAACATCACATCTATTCTCTACGTCTGTGTCTGGGACACAGATTTATCCAACCTTACTCTGATATTACTGAAACATTTACCCAGTCAGTTATTGGTGGTGCCAACAGGGCCACCATCATATGTCTGCATTCCTAATATAGTTTCCTCTTGGGAAAAACATTCAGCCACTGACATGTTGACACACATGTACCAAGTACCCACAGACACACCGGCTTATGGGGGACAGACCGTCAGTAAATCTGTCAGAGGGACACAGCACGAGTGGAGAGGCCGCAGCAGAAATGTCTGCACTGGTGTCAGTAGGTGACTGAGGCAGGGATGACTGGGAGATAGTGGGTGACTGAAGCATGTATGAGTGGGAGATAGTGGGTGACTGAGGCCGGGGTGACTGGGAGATAGTGAGTGACAGGGAGATAGTGGGTTACTGAGGGAGGCGTGATAGGAAGGGGTTGGGTAAGTATGGGAAGAAAGTGGGTGACAGGGATAATAAATGACTAAGGCAGGGGTGATAGGGAGATAGTGGATGACTGTGGCAGGGGTGACAGGGACAGTAAGAGACTGAGGCAGGGGTGACAGGGATAGTGGCTGACTGAGGCAGGGGTGACTGGGAGATAGTGGGTGACTGAGGCAGGGTTGACAGGGATAGTGGGTGACTGAAGCAGGGGTGATAGGGTGACAGTGGGTGACTCAAGCAGGGGTGACTGGTATAGTGGGTGACTGAGGCAGGGATCGCAGGTATAGTGGTTGACTGAGGCAGCGGTGACTGGGAGATAGTGGGTAACTGAGGCAGGGGTGACAGGGAAAGTGTGTGACTCAGGCAGGGGTGATAGGGAGATAGTGGGCAGCATATCTCTGCGTCACTGCAGCAGCACATTCCTGCTTCAATGACAGCAGCACATCCCTGCCTCACTTATAGCAGCACATCCCTGCCTCGCTGACAGCAGCACATCCCTGCCTCGCTGACAGCAGCACATCCCTGCCTCGCTGACAGCAGCACATCCCTGCTTCGCTGACAGCAGCACATCCCTGCTTCGCTGACAGCAGCACATCCCTGCCTCGCTGACAGCAGCACATCCCTGCCTCGCTGACAGCAGCACAGCACTGCTTCGCTGACAGCAGCACATCACTGCTTCACTACCAGCAGCACATCCCTGCCTCACTGGCAGCAGCACATCCCTGCCTTACTGACAGCTGTATATAGGGCCTAATTCAGACCTGATCCCTGCTGTGCATATTCACACAACAGGAGATCAGGTCTGAAGTGCGTGTGTGCTGGTGCCGCAGTGCACCGGCACATGCCAGAGATGCGATCAGCATCTCTGCCCAGTGAGCGCCTCTGCCTGATTGACAGGCAGAGGCGGTCACTGGGCAGGAGGAGTCGGGCCAGCGGCGTTGTGCCGCCATTTTGGGGGCACAGTCAGGACAACGCAGACATGACCGGACCGTATGGGGGCGGGCCGTGACGGCTGCGTGACCCGGACAGCAACGGGCCTTATTTACTAAAATCTCAGATAAATTTTATGGCATTTATGTGCAGTCTAGTTTGCACAGTTGATAGAGTGTTGATCTTGCACTATCAATGTAAGCCTCACATAGGTTTGATACACATGTAAGTTTGTTTTTATTTTACTACATTGTGGTTTGTGGCTCTATACCATGTAATGCATGTCTTTTAACAGTAGTCAAGTCTTCCAATGTGCTTGTTAGTGAAACCCAATAGATAGCTTTATTTTATTTTGTTTCTTCAAATATTGAATGCATATGTCTTATAACTTTTTTTTTTAAATATATATACATTTTTATTATAAGATTTTCAATGACACAAGTACATACAAGTTGCAGATTATGGATTGTGAAGGACAAATCAACCATATAAACAATTTAAGCAATTTAAATTACATGCAGGTAGTAGAATATCAAACTCCTTGGATGAGAGTTGGTCGTAATAAACTAGGATAGAAAAGAATAAAGTAGAAAATAAGATTTTAAACCTACCGGTAAATCTTTTTCTCGTAGTCCGTAGAGGATGCTGGGGACTCCGTAAGGACCATGGGGATAGACAGGCTCCACAGGAGACACGGGCACTTTAAGAAAGACTTTAGTTCTGGGTGTGCACTGGCTCCTCCCTCTATGCCACAGTTAGAGAAACTGTGCCCAGAGGAGACGGACAGTATGAGGAAAGGATTTTGTTAATCCAGGGCAAGATTCATACCAGCCACACCAATCACACCATATAACTTGTGATAAACTACCCAGTTATCAGTATGAAAAAACAACATAGCATCAGTGCAGGACCGATGCAACTATAACATAACCCTTATTGAAGCAATAACTATATACAAGTATTGCAGAAGTAGTCCGCACTTGGGATGGGCGCCCAGCATCCTCTACGGACTACGAGAAAAAGATTTACCGGTAGGTTTAAAATCTTATTTTCTCTAACGTCCTAGAGGATGCTGGGGACTCCGTAAGGACCATGGGGATTATACCAATGCTCCAAAACGGGCGGGAGAGTGCGGATGACTCTGCAGCACCGATTGAGCAAACATGAGTTCCTCCTCAGCCAGGGTATCAAACTTATAGTATTTTGCAAAGGTGTTTGAACCCGACCAAGTAGCAGCTTGACAAAGCTGTAGTGCCGAGACCCCTCGGGCAGCCGCCCAAGAAGAGCCCACTTTCCTCGTGGAATGGGCCTTGACCGATTTCAGTAACTGCAATCCAGCCATAGAATGCGCTTGCTGAATCGTGTTACAAATCCGGCGAGCAATAGCCTGTTTTGAAGCAGGGGCACCAATCTTGTTGGTTGCATACAGGACAAACAGCGCTTCAGTTTTCCTGACTCTAGCCGTCCTGGCCATGTAAATTTTCAAAGCCCTGACCACATCAAGTAACTCGGAATCCTCCAAGTCACGCGTAGCCACAGGCACCACAATAGGTTGGTTCATATGAAAAGATGAGACCACTTTTGGTAGGAATTGAGGACGGGTCCGCAATTCCGCTCTATCCACATGGAATACCAAATATGGGCTTTTATGTGACAAAGCCGCTAATTCCGACACTCGCCTAGCCGAAGCCAAGGCTAATAACATGACCACCTTCCATGTGAGATATTTTAACTCCACTGTTTTAAGTGGTTCAAACCAGTGTGATTTTAGAAAACTTAACACCACGTTAAGGTCCCAAGGTGCCACCGGAGGCACAAAAGGAGGCTGAATATGCAGCACTCCTTTTACAAAAGTCTGAACTTCTGGAAGAGAAGCCAATTCTTTTTGAAAGAAAATGGATAAGGCCGAAATCTGGACCTTAATAGAGCCTAATTTTAGGCCCAAATTCACTCCAGTTTGTAGGAAGTGAAGGAAACGGCCCAGATGGAATTCTTCCGTAGGAGCATTCCTGGCCTCACACCAAGAAACATAATTTCGCCATATACGGTGTAATGTTTTAACGTTACATCCTTCCTAGCCTTTATCAGCGTAGGGATGACCTCAACCGGAATGCTAGGATCCGGCATTCAACCGCCATGCCGTCAAACGCAGCCGCGGTAAGTCTTGGAACAGACAGGGCCCCTGATGCAACAGGTCCTGTCTTAGAGGGAGAGGCCACAGATCTTCTGTGAGCATTTCCTGCAGATCCGGATACCAGATGGCCAATACTCCGGATACTCCGTGGCCAATCTGGAACAATGAGGATTGTTCTCACTCCTCTTTGTCTTATTATCCTCAACACCTTGGGTATGAGAGGAAGAGGAGGAAATACATAGACCGACCGGAACACCCACGGTGTCACTAGGGCGTCTACAGCTACTGCCTGAGGGTCTCTTGACCTTGCGCAATACCTCTGTAGCTTTTTATTGAGCCGGGACAACATCATGTCTATCTGTGGCAGTTCCCACTGACTTGTAATCTGTGCAAAGACTTCCTGATGAAGTCCCCACTCTCCCGGATGTAGGTCGTGTCTGCTGAGGAAGTCTGCTTCCCAGTTGTCCACTCCCGGAATGAACACTGCTGACAGTGCGCTTGCGTGATTCTCCACCCAGCGAAGAATTCTGGTGGCTTGTGCCATCGCCACTCTGCTCCTTGTGCCGCCTTGGCGGTTTACATGAGCCACTGCGGTGACGTTGTCTGACTGGATCAGAACCGGTTGGTCGCAAAGTAAGGTCTCCGCTTGACGTAGGGCATTGTATATGGCCCTTAGATCCAGGATGTTGATGTGAAGACAAGTCTCTTGACTTGACCAAATACCTTGGAAATTTCTTCCCTGTGTGACTGCTCCCCAACCTTGGAGGCTTGCGTCTGTGGTCACCAGGATCCAGCCCTGAATGCTGAATCTGCGTCCCTCGAGAAGGTGAGCACTCTGCAGCCACCACAGGAGTGATACCCTGACCCTGGGGGACAGGGTGATCAACCAATGCATCTGTAAATGTGACCCGGACCACTTGTCCAGTAGGTCCCATTGGAAAGTCAGCAAAAAGAAAAAGAGAAAAGGACTGTATTTGTCGATGCACAGGAAGAAGGGTGACCTGATTATCACAATCTTCTGGAGAATTATTAAAATTTAACTTTTATTAGTGTCAAATTAAAATAGTGTGATGATAACTGACAACAAACTACGAGTATAGACGAAACATAAAGGTTAAAATCAAGACGTATACAACATATACCACAAGTGCAATGAAATAATAAGTGTGATTAAAGATTAAAATATGTGTCCGCGTGTCTGTTCTTATATCCAATTATATAATATTGCTCACAATATTTACTCAGTCTGATAATAGTTGTCAGCAATTGGTCTTCATATGTTCACATGACCATTTGTCAGTATTTATAATATCTGGAGTATTATAATATCTCACACTATTTTAATTTGACACTAATAAAAGTTAAATTTTAATAATTCTCCAGAAGATTGTGATAATCAGGTCACCCTTCTTCCTGTGCATCGACAAATACAGTCCTTTTCTCTTTTTCTTTTTGCTGACTAACCTTAGCTGTAGTCGATAGCACCCCCACAAATAATTGTGAATACTTGAATGCAATAGGGGTTATTTTGGAGCTGTATATAGTTCCAAATCTGATATAATACAATTGTGTGTGTGCAGATACAATCCCACCCCCCATTGGAAAGTCCTCGCATGGATCCTGCCGAATGGAATGGCCTTGTATGATGCCACCATCTTTCCCAGGACTCGAGTGCAGTGATGCACTGACACCTGTTTTGGTTTCAATAGGTTCCTGACAAGAGTCATGTGTTCCTGGGCCTTTTCTATCAGGAGATAAACCCTCTTCTCGTCCGTGTCCAGAATCATGCCCAAGAAAGACAGACGAGTAGTAGGAATCAACTGCGACTTCGGGATATTGAGAATCCAGCCGTGTTGCTGTAACACTTTCAGTGAAAGTGATACGCTGTTCAGCAACTGCTCTCTTGATCTCGCTTTTATGAGATCGCCCAAGTACGGGATAATTGTGACACCTTGCTTGCACAGGAGCACCATCATTTCCGTCATTACCTTGGTGAAAATTCTCAGGGCCATGGAGAGACCAAACAGCAACGTCTGAAATTGGCAATGACAGTCCTGTACCGCAAATCTGAGGTACGCCTGATGAGGTGGATAAATGGGGACATGAAGGTATGCATCCTGTACACAAATGCGGACAACAGGTGTCAAGCCGTGTGTTGCCTTTGTCAAGCTGTAATAAGTAGGGATAAGGACGTTAACCACCTCGGAACATCCTCCCTTATACGTCACCTGCAGCGCATTAATCATAAGTCAGTGACAAGTTCAAAAACTTTGGATGACAGCGGAAGCAGTCCACTGACCACCTTCCTCTTGTAACCAAGCTCCTGCAAACCACACCACCAACTCCCTCAGTGTCAATTTCCTCCTTAGACAGGAGAGCCAATAGTCCTGCAGGCCATGTCACTGGCAAGTCTGACGAGTCCTCTCCTGCCTGGGATTCCTCCGATGCATCCTTGAGTGTAACGCCTACTGCTGCTGGCGCTGCTGTTGTTGCTGCTGGGAGTCGATCGTCATCCCAGAGGGGAAGTCGGAAGACCACTTGTACTACTTCCAGTAAGCAATTGACTGTCCAACAGTCCTTTGCGAGGAAGATGAAATATCACAGCAGTCATCCTGCTGCAAAGCGGATAACTCAGGTCTGGGTGGTGAGAAACGTGGTTCCGGTATCCATCGTTAATTTAGAGGCAACTAGAGACTTGATTGAGGTACTGTGTCCCCGGTACCAAATACCCTCTAGGTTCCATTTCTCTAGGCAGGCGATACCGAAAATGTACACAGACCTCAGAAAAAGAGTCACCAGTGTCCTAAAAAATGCAGTTGTACCCAATGTCCACTTGTCTGTGGTTAAGTGGAGCAGGGCAGACTCAGGACTATATGACTGTGACAGCCCACTGGGTAGATGTATTGCCTCCCGCAGCAAGAACAGCAGCGGCGGCACCAGTAGCAGCATCTCGCAATTGCCAACTCGTTCCTAGGCAGGCTACGCTTTGTATCACCGCTTTCCATAAGAGGCACACAGCTGACAACCTCTTACGGAAACTGAGGAACATCATCGCAAAATGGCTTACCCCAATTGAACTCTCCTGGGGATTTGTGACATCGGACAACGCCACCAATATTGTGCGTGCATTACATCTGGGCAAATTCCAGCACGTCCCATGTTTTGCACATACATTGAACTTTGTGGTGCAGAATTATTTAAAAAACGACAGGGGCGTGCAAGAGATGCTGTCGGTGGCCCGAAGAATTGCGGGCCACTTTCTGCATTCAGCCACCGCATGCCGAAGACTGGAGCACCACCAAACATTCCTGAACCTGCCCTGCCATCATCTGAAGCAAGAGGTGGTAACGAGGTGGAATTCAACCCTCTATATGCTTCAGAGGATGGAGGAGCAGCAAAAGGCCATTCAAGCCTATACATCTGCCCACGATATAGGCAAAGGAGGGGGAATGCACCTGACTCAAGCGCAGTGGAGAATGATTTCAACGTTGTGCAAGGTTCTGCAACCCTTTGAACTTGCCACACGTGAAGTCAGTTCAGACACTGCCAGCCCTAGTCAGGTCATTCCCCTCATCAGGCTTTTGCAGAAGAAGCTGGAGACATTGAAGGAGGAGCTAAAACAGAGCGATTCCACTAGGCATGTGGAACTTGTGGATGGAGCCCTTAATTCGCTTAACCAGGATTCAATCTGTTGAAATCAGAGCACTACATTTTGGCCACCGTGCTCGATCCTAGATTTAAAACCTACATTGTATCTCTCTTTCCGGCAGACACAAGTCTGCAGAGGTTCAAAGACCTGCTGGTGAGAAAATTGTCAAGTCAAGCGGAACGTGACCCGTCAACAGCTCCTCCTTCACATTCTCCCGCAACTGGGGGTGCGAGGAAAAGGCTAAGAATTCCGAGCCCACCCGCCTGCAATAAGCAATCCAACTGCAAAAATTGCTAAGAGCATACGCATGCGCCTGCATTTTCTGTGGCACCCCGCAGATAATGCGATTGCCTCTGACTTTCAATCGGTGCGGGGGGGGGGGTCAGCAACACTCCATTTCAAAGTCGGAGATGGAGCGGTGCGGGGGCAGGGCTTCAACGGAGAAACAGGAGGCGTGGTCAGAGCGGCTGCATGACATCACATGCAGCCGCTGCGATCACAAAAATGGTGGCGGCTTCCTGCGCACACGTACAGTCTGCACCAACAGGAGGCTAAACCATTTTTTATGATCACGCTGAACTGCACTGAGACTGCAATTTCAGCGTGGTCAAGAAGGGAGGCGGCATACTGGGTGGCCATGCCCTGTGATGGGTGGCCCCAGCATGCGAACCAAAGGATTGCAAATTCTGTTACTTAGCAGAATGTGCAATCCTTACTGAATTAGGCCCATTGATTACAAAATTATAAACAATATTTGAAGTTTTTCTTCAGGGACTAACACAAAAGATGCTTGGGGCTACTAACACATGGGTAAGCCACGTAAAGCTTCCCATGGGTCAGTGGCATCACAACGGGGTTGCGGCACACACCCGAGTGTCACCCGCCAAGGGGGGTGACACCAAAGTGCCGGCTCTTCTTCAGTGACAGAATATGGGTGTTTCACTGTGACATTACGTGCAACACCCAGTTTCTGTCACTGTGCAGGAGCCAGCACTACTCACACACTAGTCCCCGGGTGCAGCCCCCAACCCCCGGGATACCCGCAGCAACAAAATGGTGATTCAGGCCACGCCCCTACCTATGAGACCATGCCTCCTTTTTACCATTGCCCTGCTTATCTGCGCGCACTGCATTACAATCTCCCTCGCCGCCTCTCTGGGTGTCACCAGTGATAGTGACACCTCTGCCATGCTTGTAGCAGCTGGTCCTAAGATCTACGCCTCCAGCCCTGAGTGTTTTCCCTTGTGACGTGTTAATCATCATAGCGAAGCAGATGCTTACAGAAAACTGCTGGTGCTTAGATTGAAAAGAAAAACATTGACGAACCCATCATTTCAGCGACAGGGTCTGCCACACGACTGACTGAAATGACTGGTTGGTTTGGGCCCCCACCAAAAAAGAATCAATCAATCTCTCCTTGCACAAACTGGCTCTACAGAGGCAAGATGTCCTCCCTTGTGCTGCCTCAGTTGAATCTCCTTTACTTGACAGAGATGTGCCTGAGCAGCGGCCCTCCCCAGCCCTATCCCAAATCATACTTATTTTGCATAGGAGATACCATGGTCATGAAGATTGTTCTCCCAGGGTGAGGTTCATTCATTGCATTCTGGGTATGCTGACCCCTGTGATTTCCCCAAATGTGGGAAACTCAATTGCATTATTTGTGGTAGTGGGGGACAGTGTTTGTGCTTTCTTCTGGTCAACTCTGGTAAAAATCAGATTTCTTTGTCTCAGATCTTCCTCTAGCCTTGTTCCTCTTTCGAGAGTTCCCTTGTGCTGCCTCAGTTGGATCTCCTTCACTTGACAGGGGGGTACCCGAGCAGCGACCCTCCCCAGCTCTAGCCCAACTCCTACTTACCTGCCAGGTGAGATACTATGATCATGTAGGTGCTTCTCCCAGGGCAAGGCTCACCCATTGCACTCTGGGTGTGCTGCCCCTGTGATTTCCCCAAATGTTGGAAACTTGACTGCATAATTTGTGTTTCCCCTGGTCGGCTCTCGTATAATTCAGATCTCTTTGTCTCAGGTCTCTCTCCAGCCTAGTTTGCTGTCTGTTTCCACTTCTCTTTTCTTGAGCCGCTCCCTTCTATGCCCTTGCGCACTATCCTAACTTCTCCCGTCTGCTTACTTTGTGCCTTCCAACACACAATGCAAACTTCAGGTAGTGCTGCAGGGCCCTCACCCTTTTAACTGCCTCACAGAGCAGCTCTGGAGCTGTTACAGTGCCCAGCTGCTGCAGAGAAATCAGCTTGAATGCTTCAGGGGCTGGGGCATTGCCAACATGAGCCCCACACCGAAGGAGGGTGGGGGTGTTTAATGCGAACTAAGGGTCATCCAAGCGCTGCAAAAGGCCGCCATGCCCTGCATACCCCTTTTCTCTTTTCATATGCAGATGAGGGTTCCAGCCAACTTTGGCCCACTGCTTGGATGACATCACCATATGCAAATCCATCTGCTGTAGGCCTTCCCCCAGGAATGCTTGCACTAGTTGTTGCATTTGGTTTGTTGTTTGGGGGTGCTTCAGTATTAGGCAGCCTTCTGCCCTCCCATGTTCATCTGAAAATATGTGTTCTCCCTGCAGTTGTTGTCCCCAGATGAGAGTTCCCTTGTGCTGCCTCAGTTGAATCTCCTTTACTTGACAGAGATGTGCCTGAGCAGCGGCCCTCCCCAGCCCTATCTCAAATCATACTTATTTTGCATAGGAGATACCATGGTCAAGAAGATTGTTCTCCCAGGGTGAGGGTCATTCATTGCATTCTGGGTATGCTGACCCCTGTGATTTCCCCAAATGTGGGAAACTCGACTGCATTATTTGTGGTAGTGGGGGACTGTGTTTGTGCTTTCCTCTGGTCAGCTCTGGTAAAAGTCAGATTTCTTTGTCTCAGATCTTCCTCTAGCCTTGTTCTTCTTTCGAGAGTTCCCTTGTGCTGCCTCAGTTGGATCTCCTTCACTTGACAGAAGGGTGCTTGAGCAGCGACCCTCCCCAGCTATAGCCCAACTCCTACTTACCTGCCAGGTTAGATACTATGATCATGAAGCTGCTTCTCCCAGGGCAAGGCTCACCCATTGCACTCTGGGTGTGCTGCTCCTGCGATTTCCCCAAATGTGGGACACTTGACTGCATAATTTGTGTTTCCCCTGGTCGGCTCTCGTATAATTCAGATCTCTTTGTCTCAGGTCTCTCTCCAGCCTAGTTTGCTGTCTGTTTCCACTTCTCTTTTCTTGAGCCGCTCCCTTCTATGCCCTTGCGCACTATCCTGACTTCTCCCGTCTGCTTACTTTGTGCCTTCCAATGCACAATGCGAACTACAGGTAGTGCTGCAGGACCCACACCCTTTTACTTGCCTTACAGAGCAGCTCTGGAGCTGTTACAGTGCCCAGCTGCTGCAAGAAATCAGCTTGAATGCTTCAGGGGCTGGGGCATTGCCAACATGAGCCCCACACCGAAGGAGGGTGGGGGTGTTTAATGCGAACTAAGGGTCATCCAAGCGCCACAAAAGGCCGCCATGCCCTGCATACCCCTTTTCTCTTTTCATATGCAGATGAGGGTTCCAGCCAACTTTGGCCCACTGCTTGGATGACATCACTGTATGCAAATCCGTCTTCTGCAGACCTTCCCCCAGGAATGCTTGTACTAGTTGTTGCATTTGGTTTGTTGTTTGGGGGTGCTTCAGTATTAGGCAGCCTTCTGCCCTCCCATGTTCATTTGAAAATATGTGTTCTCCCTGCAGTTGTTGTCCCCAGATGAGAGTTCCCTTGTGCTGCCTCAGTTGAATCTCCTTTACTTGACAGAGATATGCCTGAGCAGCGGCCCTCCCCAGCCCTATCCCAAATCATACTTATTTTGCATAGGAGTTACCATGGTCATGAAGATTGTTCTCCCAGGGTGAGGTTCATTCATTGCATTCTGGGTATGCTGACCCCTGTGATTTCCCCAAATGTGGGAAACTCGACTGCATTATTTGTGGTAGTGGGGGACTGTGTTTGTGCTTTCCTCTGGTCAGCTCTGGTAAAAGTCAGATTTCTTTGTCTCAGATCTTCCTCTAGCCTTGTTCTTCTTTCGAGAGTTCCCTTGTGCTGCCTCAGTTGGATCTCCTTCACTTGACAGGGGGGTGCCCGAGCAGCGACCCTCCCCAGCTCTAGCCCAACTCCTACTTACCTGCCAGGTGAGATACTATGATCAGGAAGGTGCTTCTCCCAGGGCAAGGCTCACCCATTGCACTCTGGGTGTGCTGCTCCTGCGATTTCCCCAAATGTGGGACACTTGACTGCATAATTTGTGTTTCCTCTGGTCGGCTCTCGTATAATTCAGATCTCTTTGTCTCAGGTCTCTCTCCAGCCTAGTTTGCTGTCTGTTTCCACTTCTCTTTTCTTGAGCCGCTCCCTTCTATGCCCTTGCGCACTATCCTGACTTCTCCCGTCTGCTTACTTTGTGCCTTCCAACGCACAATGCGAACTACAGGTAGTGCTGCAGGGCCCACACCCTTTTAGTTGCCTTACAGAGCAGCTCTGGAGCTGTTACAGTGCCCAGCTGCTGCAAGAAATCAGCTGGAATGCTTCAGGGGCTGGGGCATTGCCAACATGAGCCCCACACCGAAGGAGGGTGGGGGTGTTTAATGCGAACTAAGGGTCATCCAAGCGCAGCAAAAGGCCGCCATGCCCTGCATACCCCTTTTCTCTTTTCATATGCAGATGAGGGTTCCAGCCAACTTTGGCCCACTGCTTGGATGACATCACTGTATGCAAATCCGTCTTCTGCAGACCTTCCCCCAGGAATGCTTGTACTAGTTGTTGCATTTGGTTTGTTGTTTGGGGGTGCTTCAGTATTAGGCAGCCTTCTGCCCTCCCATGTTCATTTGAAAATATGTGTTCTCCCTGCAGTTGTTGTCCCCAGATGAGAGTTCCCTTGTGCTGCCTCAGTTGAATCTTCTTTACTTGACAGATATATGCCTGAGCAGCGGCCCTCCCCAGCCCTATCCCAAATCATACTTATTTTGCATAGGAGATACCATGGTCATGAAGATTGTTCTCCCAGGGTGAGGTTCATTCATTGCATTCTGGGTATGCTGACCCCTGTGATTTCCCCAAATGTGGGAAACTCGACTGCATTATTTGTGATAGTGGGGGACTGTGTTTGTGCTTTCCTCTGGTCAGCTCTGGTAAAAGTCAGATTTCTTTGTCTCAGATCTTCCTCTAGCCTTGTTCTTCTTTCGAGAGTTCCCTTGTGCTGCCTCAGTTGGATCTCCTTCACTTGACTGGGGGGTGCCCGAGCAGCGACCCTCCCCAGCTCTAGCCCAACTCCTACTTACCTGCCAGGTGAGATACTATGATCAGGAAGTTGCTACTCCCAGTGCAAGGCTCACCCATTGCACTCTGGGTGTGCTGCTCCTGCGATTTCCCCAAATGTGGGAAACTTGACTGCATAATTTGTGTTTCCCCTGGTCGGCTCTCGTATAATTCAGATCTCTTTGTCTCAGGTCTCTCTCCAGCCTAGTTTGCTGTCTGTTTCCACTTCTCTTTTCTTGAGCCGCTCCCTTCTATGCCCTTGCGCACTATCCTGACTTCTCCCGTCTGCTTACTTTGTGCTTTCCAATGCACAATGCAAACTACAGGTAGTGCTGCAGGGCCCACACCCTTTTACTTGCCTTACAGAGCAGCTCTGGGGATGTTACAGTGCCCAGCTGCTGCAAGAAATCAGCTTGAATGCTTCAGGGGCTGGGGCATAGCCAACATGAGCCCCACACCGAAGGAGGGTGGAGGTGTTTAATGCGAACTAGGGGTCATCCAAGCGCCGCAAAAGGCCGCCATGCCCTGCACGCACCTTTTCTCTTTTCATATGCAGACGAGGGTTGAAGCCAACTTTGACCCACTGCTTGGATGGCATTACCATATGCAAATCAATCTGCTGCAGGCCTTCCCCCAGGAATGCTTGCACTAGTTGTTGCATTTGGTTTGTTGTTTGGGGGTGCTTCAGTATTAGGCAGCCTTCTGCCCTCCCATGTTCATCTGAAAATATGTGTTCTCCCTGCAGTTGTTGTCCCCAGATGAGAGTTCCCTTGTGCTGCCTCAGTTGAATCTCCTTTACTTGACAGAGATGTGCCTGAGCAGCGGACCTCCCTAGCCCTATCTCAAATCATACTTATTTTGTATAGGAGATACCATGGTCAAGAAGATTGTTCCCCCAGGGTGAGGGTCATTCATTGCATTCTGGGTATGCTGACCCCTGTGATTTCCCCAAATGTGGGAAACTTGACTGCATTATTTGTAGTAGTGGGGGACTGTGTTTGTGCTTTCCTCTGGTCAGCTCTGGTAAAAGTCAGATTTCTTTGTCTCATTTCTTCCTCTAGCCTTATTCTTCTTTTGAGAGTTCCCTTGTGCTGCCTCAGTTGGATCTCCTTCACTTGACAGAGGGGTGCTTGAGCAGCGACCCTCCCCAGCTATAGCCCAACTCCTACTTACCTGCCAGGTGAGATACTATGATCATGAAGGTGCTTCTCCCAGGGCAAGGCTCACCCATTGCACTCTGGGTGTGCTGCTCCTGCGATTTCCCCAAATGTGGGACACTTGACTGCATAATTTGTGTTTCCCCTGGTCGGCTCTCGTATAATTCAGATCTCTTTGTCTCAGGTCTCTCTCCAGCCTAGTTTGCTGTCTGTTTCCACTTCTCTTTTCTTGAGCCGCTCCCTTCTATGCCCTTGCGCACTATCCTGACTTCTCCCGTCTGCTTACTTTGTGCCTTCCAATGCACAATGCGAACTACAGGTAGTGCTGCAGGACCCACACCCTTTAACTTGCCTTACAGAGCAGCTATGGAGCTGTTACAGTGCCCAGATGCTGCAAGAAATCAGCTTGAATGCTTCAGGGGCTGGGGCATTGCCAACATGAGCCCCACACCGAAGGAGGGTGGGGGTGTTTAATGCGAACTAAGGGTCATCCAAGCGCCGCAAAAGGCCGCCATGCCCTGCATACCCCTTTTCTCTTTTCATATGCAGATGAGGGTTCCAGCCAACTTTGGCCCACTGCTTGGATGACATCACTGTATGCAAATCCGTCTTCTGCAGACCTTCCCCCAGGAATGCTTGTACTAGTTGTTGCATTTGGTTTGTTGTTTGGGGGTGCTTCAGTATTAGGCAGCCTTCTGCCCTCCCATGTTCATTTGAAAATATGTGTTCTCCCTGCAGTTGTTGTCCCCAGATGAGAGTTCCCTTGTGTTGCCTCAGTTGAATCTCCTTTACTTGACAGAGATGTGCCTGAGCAGCGGCCCTCCCCAGCCCTATCCCAAATCATACTTATTTTGCATAGGAGATACCATGGTCATGAAAATTGTTCTCCCAGGGTGAGGTTCATTCATTGCATTCTGGGTATGCTGACCCCTGTGATTTCCCCAAATGTGGGAAACTCGACTGCATTATTTGTGGTAGTGGGGGACTGTGTTTGTGCTTTCCTCTGGTCAGCTCTGGTAAAAGTCAGATTTCTTTGTCTCAGATCTTCCTCTAGCCTTGTTCTTCTTTCGAGAGTTCCCTTGTGCTGCCTCAGTTGGATCTCCTTCACTTGACAGGGGGGTGCCCGAGCAGCGACCCTCCCCAGCTCTAGCCCAACTCCTACTTACCTGCCAGGTGAGATACTATGATCATGAAGGTGCTTCTCCCAGGGCAAGGCTCACCCATTGCACTCTGGGTGTGCTGCCCCTGTGATTTCCCCAAATGTGGGAAACTTGACTGCATAATTTGTGTTTCCACTGGTCGGCTTTCATATAATTCAGATCTCTTTGTCTAAGGTCTCTCTCCAGCCTAGTTTGCTGTCTGTTTCCACTTCTTTTTTTTTGAGCCCCTCCCTTCTATACCCTTGTGCACTATCCTGACTTCTCCTGTCTGCTTACTTTGTGCCTTCCAATGCACAATGCAAACTACAGGTAGTGCTGCATGGCCCACAACCTGTTACTTGCCTTACAGAGCAGCTCTGGAGCTGTTACAGTGCCAAGCTGCTGCAAGAAATCAGCTTGAATGCTGGGGCATTGCCAACATGAGCCCCACACCGAAGGAGGGTGGGGGTGTTTAATGCGAACTAAGGGTCATCCAAGCGCCGCAAAAGGCCGCCATGCCCTGCATACCCCTTTTCTCTTTTCATATGCAGATGAGGGTTCCAGCCAACTTTGGCCCACTGCTTGGATGACATCACTGTATGCAAATCCGTCTTCTGCAGACCTTCCCCCAGGAATGCTTGTACTAGTTGTTGCATTTGGTTTGTTGTTTGGGGGTGCTTCAGTATTAGGCAGCCTTCTGCCCTCCCATGTTCATTTGAAAATATGTATTCTCCCTGCAGTTGTTGTCCCCAGATGAGAGTTCCCTTGTGCTGCCTCAGTTGAATCTCCTTTACTTGACAGAGATATGCCTGAGCAGCGGCCCTCCCCAGCCCTATCCCAAATCATACTTATTTTGCATAGGAGATACCATGGTCATGAAGATTGTTCTCCCAGGGTGAGGTTCATTCATTGCATTCTGGGTATGCTGACCCCTGTGATTTCCCCAAATGTGGGAAACTCGACTGCATTATTTGTGGTAGTGGGGGACTGTGTTTGTGCTTTCCTCTGGTCAGCTCTGGTAAAAGTCAGATTTCTTTGTCTCAGATCTTCCTCTAGCCTTGTTCTTCTTTCGAGAGTTCCCTTGTGCTGCCTCAGTTGGATCTCCTTCACTTGACAGGGGGGTGCCCGAGCAGCGACCCTCCCCAGCTCTAGCCCAACTCCTACTTACCTGCCAGGTGAGATACTATGATCATGTAGGTGCTTCTCCCAGGGCAAGGCTCACCCATTGCACTCTGGGTGTGCTGCCCCTTTGAATTCCCCAAATGTGGGAAACTTGACTGCATAATTTGTGTTTCCCCTGGTCGGCTCTCATATAATTCAGATCTCTTTGTCTCAGGTCTCTCTCCTGCCTAGTTTGCTGACTGTTTCCACTTCTCTTTTCTTGAGCCGCTCCCTTCTATGCCCTTGCGCACTACCCTGACTTCTCCCGTCTGCTTACTTTGTGCCTTCCAACGCACAATGCGAACTACAGGTAGTGCTGCAGGGCCCACACCCTTTTAGTTGCCTTACAGAGCAGCTCTGGAGCTGTTACAGTGCCCAGCTGCTGCAAGAAATCAGCTTGAATGCTTCAGGGGCTGGGGCATGGCCAACATGAGCCCCACACCGAAGGAGGGTGGGGGTGTTTAATGCGAACTAGGGGTCATCCAAGCGCAGCAAAAGGCCGCCATGCCCTGCATACCCCTTTTCTCTTTTCATATGCAGATAAGGGTTCCAGCCAACTTTGGCCCACTGCTTGGATGACATCACCGTATGCAATTCCATCTTCTGCAGACCTTCCCCAAGGAATGCTTGTACTAGTTGTTGCATTTGGTTTGTTGTTTGGGGGTGCTTCAGTATTAGGCAGCCTTCTGCCCTCCCATGTTCATCTGAAAATATGTGTTCTCCCTGCAGTTGTTGTCCCCAGATGAGAGTTCCCTTGTGCTGCCTCAGTTGAATCTCCTTTACTTGACAAGGGAGGCATTTTGGATTTTTTCTTTGGGTACCCCTACACCTGATGGTCTGATTGAGAGCATCGAACTGAACAACATTGGCAGTCTCTGAAGATTTTATCTATTGATTTACCTAATATATTATTTATTGAATATCCATTTATTGTATGTTTAATAAATAAACAAAATTATTAGAAGTAGCTATTTTGGGAACAGCATTCCTCTTAGTATGAAACTGTATAATCCTGTTGTGTGTGTTCCTTTAAAGTTCTTTAGTAAAATCCACTAGTAATGATGAACATCAGATTTCTTCCTCCATCCTCTTTTTACACTTTCTCTTGGTTCTATATATATATATATTTTTTATTTTTTTATTTTTTTTCCCTCCTTCTCCCAAAAGGCCCCCCTCCCTCCCCCCCCCCCCCTCCCTGTTTTAAATTTTTACATCTTTAAATCTTTAAATCTTCGAATCCTTAAATTGTCTGTTTAATAATTATTCTTTCTTCAATTCTTTTTGTTGTTTAAGCAGCAATGTAATTATTCCAGGGGTTAAAATAATGAAATATAGAAATAATATTAACAAAAATTAAAGGTAAAAATGAATTGATAGAATGATCCCATTAAAAGTAAATAAATAATATGGATGTTAAGCTGAGCGGGTTGGATTCGAACATGGGACTCGCTGCATAGAGTGCAGGTGATGTTTCCCCTGCGCCACAAGAGCTGCTTTAGTAGTGTGTTGGATTTATGTTACCCTAAAAGGTTTTATATAAGTAAATGGGGATCCTTAGTGCTGGGTCTCTGAATTATGTGTATGTGATTATAGAGATGAGGTATTGATTGAAAGATTAGAGGTTAATCTGTATATAGATTATATATTTTCTGTTATTTTTTAAACCACCTTGTTGCTTATTTTATTATTATTTTTAATCACCATGTTGCTTATTTTTATATTATGAAATGCCTTTATATGTGCAATTGCAATTAGAAAGTTGTTCCATATGTGAGTCATTACATGTATGCATCCAATTAGTACATGTATATATCCAATCAACTAATTAGTAATGCTATTGGTCCGGTGCATTTTAAAAAGAGCCTGCTAGGCTGCTGATGTATCCTCTGACGAAACCGCTCTTGGATAACAGCGGAGAAACGCGTAAGGAAGGTGACTACCAGACACTCTGATTGCTGAGATATAAGCCCATTCATGAACGAGCTACATCACGGCGGACGTCTGATGTAAAGACAGCGGTGAAGGGGAAAAAGCAATTTGAGACCGAGCAAAAGGAGGTCTCTACCCCACGGCAGGGAGGAATATCCCGACCGCGAGTGCCAATAAGATCCAGCCACGGTTAACGACTGAGGCAGCATAAGGAAACTCTCATCTGGGGACAACAACTGCAGGGAGAACACATATTTTCAGATGAACATGGGAGGGCAGAAGGCTGCCTAATACTGAAGCACCCCCAAACAACAAACCAAATGCAACAACTAGTGCAAGCATTCCTGGGGGAAGGCCTGCAGCAGATGGATTTGCATATGGTGATGTCATCCAAGCAGTGGGTCAAAGTTGGCGTCAACCCTCGTCTGCATATGAAAAGAGAAAAGGGGCGTGCAGGGCATGGCGGCCTTTTGCGGCGCTTGGATGACCCCTAGTTCACATTAAACACCTCCACCCTCCTTCGGTGTGGGGCTCATGTTGGCTATGCCCCAGCCCCTGAAGCATTCAAGCTGATTTCTTGCAGCAGCTGGGCACTGTAACAGCTCCAGAGCTGCTCTGTAAGGCAAGTAAAAGGGCGTGGGCCCTGCAGCACTACCTGTAGTTTGTATTGTGCGTTGGAAGGCACAAAGTAAGCAGACTGGAGAAGTCAGGATAGTGAGCAAGGGCATAGAAGGGAGTGGCTCAAGAAAAGAGAAGTGGAAACAGACAGCAAACTAGGCTGGAGAGAGACCTGAGACAAAGAGATCTATATTATACGAGAGCCGACCAGGGGAAACACAAATTATGCAGTCAAGTGTCCAACATTTGGGGAAACCGCAGGAGCAGCACACCCAGAGTGCAATGGGTGAGCCTTGCCCTGGGAGAAGCACCTTCATGATCATAGTATCTCACCTGGCAGGTAAGTAGGAGTTGGGCTAGAGCTGGGGAGGGTCGCTGCTCGGGCACCCCCCTGTCAAGTGAAGGAGATCCAACTGAGGCAGCACAAGGGAACTCTCGAAAGAAGAACAAGGCTAGAGGAAGATCTGAGATAAAGAAATCTGACTTTTACCAGAGCTGACCAGAGGAAAGCACAAACACAGTACCTCACTACCACAAATAATGCAGTCCAGTTTCCCACATTTGGGGAAATCACAGGGATCAGCATACCCAGAATGCAATGAATGAACCTCACCCTGGGAGAACAATCTTCATGACCATGGTATCTCCTATGCAAAATAAGTATGATTTGAGATAGGGCTGGGGAGGGCTGCTGCTCAGGCACATCTCTGTCAAGAATTTATAAAGTCTATACATATATATAACCAAATGTCAATATATATATATATATAGAACCCAGCGCTCCTATCAAAACTTATCTATTTCACCAATTTGTTGCTTATTTAATCTTTATACATCTATTAATTTTTACCATATATTATAAAATGCTGCTCCCATAGTTAGTACTGTTCTACCAATAATAAACCAAATTTTAAAGATAATCACACTTGTTATCAAGGGAGCGCAAAAAATAGAATATACAAGCTCTTTATTTTAAAAAAAATATATATAGACAGAAGAAACCCACATTCAACAAAATACAATGGAGTCAACATATATAGGCACCACTATCCATATCTAAATGTAATCAGTATCTATTTCATATTGCCCTTGATGACAACGGAATGTCTATTAAAGTGTCCAAAAAATCCTCCTGGATACAGCTGTTGTAATTAAATCGTTACTTTCCAATTGTAATTGATACATTAAATTCCTTCTTGTGGATGAACAGCAACAGTTGTAACCAACGCCTCTTATTTACTGCAGTTAAAGTTCATATGTAACTCACGTGAGTAATGAAAGAAAACAGGGGGAGAGCGCTGTGATGGTTGGTGAAACACAGCGGTATGCTACAACGTACCCACATTTGCATCCATGCATATATAGATGTAGGTGTGTGTACGTCGGTGTGCGTCCAGGTGTCAACGCGTGTATGTATAGATACAGGTGAGGGTACGTCTGTGTATGTCCAGGTGTCAGAATGTGTATGTATAGATGCAGGTGTGGGAACGTCAGTGTAGGTTCAGATGTCAGCGCGTGTATGTATAGATGCAGGTGCTTGTATGTCCAGATGTCAGTGCATGTATGTATAGATGCAAGTGTGGGTACGTCGGTGTATGTCCATTTGTCAGCGCGTGTATATATAGATGCAGGTGCTTGTATGTTGGTGTATGTCCAGGTGTCAGCGTGTGTATGTATAGATGCAGGTGTGGGAATGTTAGTGTATGTCCAGGTGTCAGGGTGTGTATGTATGGATATTAGGTGTGGGTACATCAGTGTATGTCCAGGTGTCAGCGCATGTATGTATAGATGCAGGATAATAATCACACAGCGTGCCCCCCACCAACCACAAACCTCCCCCACCCCCCTGTATGACATAAACACCGCTAATTACACTTACACACAATAATTTCAGTTTGCGACCAGGAGCCGGCAATGTATGTGCACCCAAATGAAGCCACTGTACATGCCCTGCAGGCTGCTATGTACTGCACAGGTGCAACAAATTTAAATGCCCTATCTTTAAAATGGGGCATATTTTACTAAATTAAAAAAACCTGTAACTTTCTGTAAAACCTTAACCCCAAAAGGCACTACACTAACATAGGGGTGTAGAGTTGGATCTTGATCCAAGGCACCAACAGGCTAAAGCTTTGACTGTTCCCAGGATGCCTTGCACCGCCTCCTCTATAACCCTGCCCAGTGACGTAACTAGACCTTTGTGGTCCCCATAGCAAAATTCTGAATGGGCCCACCAGCACTCAACAAGAATGAGTGGCGTTTGGGGTCAGAAAAGTAGAGGGGAAGGGGTCTGACAGAGTAGGGGGCAGGACATGAATGAATAGAAACTGAGGTGTCCATTATATAAAGAAATATAGGCCCTCATTCCGAGTTGATCGGTCGCAAGGCGAATTTAGCAGAGTTACACACGCTAAGCCGCCGCCTACTTCCGTGGCGCTCACCTGATTGGCTGTGCGCTGTCTGTGCTGTGACAGCGCATCGCACAGCTCGGTCCATTAGTTTCAATGGTGGGAACTTTGCCGTCAGCGGTGGGGTTACCCGCGGTCAGCCGCTGACCGGCGGGTGACCTCACCGCTAGCCGCTAAGTTCCCACCATTGAATATAATGGACGGAGCTGTGCGATGCGCTGTCACAGCACAGACAGCGCACAGCCAATCAGGTGAGCGCCACGGAAGTAGCGCTTCCTGATTGGCTGAAGGGACTTCAGTGACAGGAGTCACGTGGTGTCCCGGCATTCGGGGTAAGGGGTCTCATGTGTCAGCATGGGACCCCTTTCAGTCCGGTGGTCCGTGTGTCCGTTTTCTTTTTTTGCCAAGTACGTGGATGTATCTCTGGACGTGGATGTACCTCTGGACGCTGGAAGGTGAGTATAATTTTTTTCACAGGTACCCTCGGATCGTCGGAGACCGTGGCAGTCGGCGTGTCAACATAGGTAAGTATGAATGTGTCGGCAGTGTGTAATAAAGTTTTACTGTCACGGTGTCTGTGTCCTGTTTTTATTTGGGTATTTTTTCCCCAGTAGAACTACAGGTACCAGCGGGCCCGTTTTTCTCCCGCATGCTGGTACTTGTGGTTCTCCAAGTACCAGTATGCGGGGGAGGCTTGCTGGGACTTGTAGTTCTTCTGGAAAAAACAATATTCTTGTCATTTTACTCTAGGCTATCAGCCTCCCATCCGCAGCCATTGGATGGGGGGGACAGCCTCGGGCTTCACCCCTTGCCCTTGGGTGGCTGGGGACCCCTTGATTGAAGGGGTCCCCACTCCCCCAGGGTACCCCGGCCAGGGGTGACTAGTTGGATATTTAATGCCACGGCCGCAGGGCACTGCATAAAAGTGACCCCCGGCTGTGGCATTATCTGTCCAGCTAGTGGAGCCCGATGCTGGTGTAAAAAATACGGGGGACCCCTACTCTTTTTGTCCCCCGTATTTTTTGCACCAGCACCAGGCGCAGAGCCCGGTGCTGGTTTTAAAAATACGGGGGATCCCTGCCCAATTTTCCCCCCGCATTTTTGGAACCAGGACCAGCTCGAAGAGCCCGAGGCTGGTTATGCTTTGGAGGGGGGACCCCACGCCATTTTTTTTTCCGTGTTTTTTCCGTTTTTTCCCGTTTTTTTAATTCGCGGCAAAATACGTCAAATTGTCCGTTTTTCGCCCGCGGGACTGTCGAATCCGTTTTTCATTGAATATGGTGAATTCCGGCAGCCACCTGCCGGAATTCACATGTCGAATTGTGTCGAATTTAAAAACGGCCATAATTTGCCGCGATTCGCCGTGAATTGCATATACCCCAAAGTAGCTTTTATGTAACCTTTTTAAACCTATTAGCATAGACCGAATCTCATCGTGTGTATAGGCCTTTAGTTCAACAACAGCATGGGACCAGTTAGTGTGTTTTGACCACTGCACAGCACCTGGTGTTATATAGTAAGCACCACTATGGCATAGTATACAGCATTATGGGCCTGATATGAGTGTGACCAGCGGTGATGTGGAATGCAGTAGGAGGTGCTGTTTAGCAAGCACCACTTCTATATTCACCATGCAGTATATTGTGTGAATATAGAAGTGTTGGTTGTGTTATGTATTAGAGTAATTATTGCAGCTCCCAGCTAAAATTGCCACAATGTAATTTAGTGACAAGCTGCAGAGATTAACCCTTTCTGTGGCTGCTGCACAACCTCTATTCATATCGCTGAATTAAATTAGGGAGATGTTCTCACCCCGCGAGCAAGCGCAGGTATATGCCACACTTATGGTAACATTGGATTTGCAGATATTTTCTTGCAGGGGTGTTTCTAAACAATTTGGCTTCAAATGCGAGATTTAAAAATGCGTGCCCCCCGCCACCATTGGCATTAAAAATTGTGCCCCTCCCCCATATATATATATAAAAAAAACTATATTTGCATGAGCGCTCCGGACGGGATGGGGGGGCGTGACCTCGCAAAAATGGGTATGGTCTCCATAAAATGGGCGTAGCCTTTCAGGCAAAGACTACCTTACACCCCAGTTCTTGACCCTGCACCAACAGACCTCGGCCACCACAGGGAAAAAAGTACAGTCATTTCCACCATGTTAAGCCCCACACATTAATGCCCTTTGGAACATATTATGTCACTCACCACAATATCTGTGATACACTATGCCCTACAGTAAAGCTTCTAATTACTTTTACAAAAACTGCTCAATGCCAAGAGTTTCACGTGCTGGGTGTCATGCTCATTGCCAGGGGTTTCACTCTCTGGGTGTCATGCTCATTGCCAGGGGGAACGCAGTAGGAGGTGTTATATAGTAAGCACCACTATGGCATAGTATATAGCATTATATATATTGTGAGCACTGGTGATGTTGAGTGCAGTAGAGCTGCTGCTGGGTAATTACAATTGACTACAACCACCAATATATTCTGCTGCACTATATATATGCAAAGCTAATTCTGCTGGGTAATTACAATTGAATACAACCACCAATATATTCTGCTGCACTATATCTATATATGCAAGCTAATTCTGCTGGGTAATTACAATTGACTACAACCACCAATATATTCTGCTGCACTATATCTATATATGCAAAGCTAATTCTGCTGAGTAATTACAATTGACTACAACCACCATTATATTCTGCTGCACTATATCTATATATGCAATGCTAATTCTGCTGGGTAATGCAAATTGAAACATTATTGCATAGTATGTGATTTTGAAGTACTTTTTTAAAGTTTTGAATGATATAGACCCAGTTTAATCTTTGTGGAATGCCTGGTTGTTGTTTTTAAGGTAATTTATTGCCTGGCATTTGAGGGGGTGGGGGGTGGTTACAGATTTCAATTATTGGTTTCACTTGTAATAGTCTTCTACTTAAGTCCAATGGTGTAGGCTGTGCAAAGCCATTTGGCTGTGCATTTATTGATCTAAGCGTGCATTTTTATCAAAGCGTGATAAAATTGACACATAACAGCAGCGTTCAATCAGTATCAATTTATCTTCAGCTGATGTCGATTGTGAATTTACGTTTCTTCTCTTCTTGTCACCTACAGGTAATTACAATTGACTACAACCACCAATATATTCTGCTGCACTATATCTATATATGCAAAGCTAATTCTGCTGGGTAATGCAAATTGAAACATTATTGCATAGTATGCAATAATATAGTATGCATATAGCAGAGGATAGTTTCAATCTGCCTACCTCTGGGTTATGGGCCCAGAATGCTTTCATTGCAGTACTCTGCTGCACATGTAAGTGCAAGAAATCCTGAAGCACTCACTCATCATGGGAAAGTACCAATGTGTTTCTTCGTTGATTGATGGAAGAAACATCTTACAAAAACTCTCCAGATTATTGACTTTTAAAGTTTTTCTAGGAAACGTTCTAGATGAATGCTTATTAGCGTTTGTCAGAACATACGTTTGCAAAGTGTCTCTGTGGCGCAATCAGTTAGCGTGTTTGGTTATTAACCAAAAGGTTGGTGGTTCAATCCCACCCAGGGACGTAATTTACCTTGTTATCAGATTTTGGTGATCTTTAAGTAGACAAGTCAAAATTTCAAACCCCCTCTTATGGTGTAGGGTACCTGGCCTTCTCTGATGTAATCAGAGTTAGATTTGATTAAGTGATTTTATAAAAAAAAAACAGCTAGGAAGCACAATTTAGCAGTGGGTTGCAGAGAAAAAGAAATATGCTGGCAAAAAAATCCAATTGAGTGATTAAACAGCTCTTCATTTTCTGGCTTTATTTTTAAGCTAACAAATTTGTTCTCTGAAAAGTGTCCACAAAGCCAAGTATCTGATTAACACCTTTGTAGGGATGGTTTTTCACCTATTACTAAATTAAACTTGCTTCATTGGAAAGGCAGCAAGATGCATCGTCATTTCAATATCTACTGAAATAATACAGGTTGACACCAGGAAACATTAACGCCACTGCATCCTTGCTGCTTTCTCATGTGGAAGTCTGTTTAATGTGAAAACAAGGTGATATCTAATTAGCACACAGGTAAGGAATTAAGAAAATCTTTATTTAAGGGTGAAGATGTTTCTCACAAAATCGTTGCCCCAATGCATCATAGAAATTCAAGCTGGAAAGATGATTTTAATATATCACTTGTACATTTTGTATTGCTCTTCTGGTGACAATGTAGTTTGTTTTTGTCAATTACCATTTTAATAATAGGGTAAAGAAAATTAAGTGGATTTTTGAAAGAAAACAATACTGTCAATATACTATTAAACAAATTAAAATGGTAAAAGTTATTGTACTTTAAGTAAAAATAAAAGAGCTAAAATATCAATCCCAATTTTGGATTACTTTAATTAAAAAAAAATGCATATAGCAGAGGATAGTTTCAATCTGCCTACCTCTGGGTTATCGGCCCAGCATGCTTCCATTGCAGTACTCTGCTGCACATGTAAGTGCAAGAGATCCTGAAGCACTCACTCATCATGGGAAAGTACCAATGTGTTTCTTCGTTGGTTGATGAAAGAAACATCTTACAAAAACTCTCCAGATTATTGACTTTTTTAAGTTTTTCTAGGAAACGTTCTAGATGAATGCTTATTAGCCTTTGTCAGTATGTACTTTTTGCAAAGTGTCTCTGTGGCGCAATCGGTTAGTGTGTTCGGCTATTAACCAAAAGGTTGGTGTTTCAATCCCACCAAGGGACGTAATTGACCTTGTGATCAGATTTTGGTGATATTTAAGTCGACAAGTCAAAATTTCAAACCCCCTGTTATGGTGTGGGTACCTGGCCTTCCCTGATGTAATCAGAGTTAGATTTGATTCAGTGATTTTATAAAAACAGCTAGGAAGCACAATTTAGCAGTGGGTTGCAGAGAAAAAAAATATGCTGGCAGAAAAATCCAATTGAGTGATTAAACAGCTCTTCATTTTCTGGCTTTATTTTTATGCTAACAAATTTGTTCTCTGAAAAGTGTCCACAAAGCCAAGTCTCTGATTAACACCTTTGTAAGGATGGTTTTTCACCTATTACTAAATTAAACTTGCTTCATTGGAAAGGCAGCAAGATGCATCCTCATTTCAATGTCTACTGAAATAATACAGGTTGACACCAGGAAACATTAACGCCACTGCATCCTTGCTGCTTTCTCATGTGGAAGTCTGTTTAATGTGAAAACAAGGTGATATCTAATTAGCACACAGGTAAGGAATTAAGAAAATCTTTATTTAAGGGTGAAGATGTTTCTCACAAAATCGTTGCCCCAATGCATCATTGAAATTCAACCTGGAAAGATGATTTTAATATATCACTTGTACATTTTGTATTGCTCTTCTGGTGACAATGTAGTTTGTTTTTGTCAATTACCATTTTAATAATAGGGTAAAGAAAATTAAGTGGATTTTTGAAATAAAACAATACTGTCAATATACTATTAAAACAAATTAAAATTGTAAAAGTTATTGTACTTTAAGTAAAAATAAAAGAGCAAAAATATCAATCCCAGTTTTGGATTACTTTAATTAACAAAAAAAATGCATATAGCAAAGGATAGTTTCAATCTACCTACCTCTGGGTTATGGGCCCAGCATGCTTCCATTGCAGTACTCTGCTGCACATGTAAGTGCAAGAGATCCTGAAGCACTCACTCATCATGGGAAAGTACCAATGTGTTTCTTCGTTGGTTGATGGAAGAAACATCTTACAAAAACTCTCCAGATTATTGACTTTTTAAAGTTTTTCTAGGAAACGTTCTAGATGAATGCTTATTAGCCTTTGTCAGTACGTACTTTTTGCAAAGTGTATCTGTGGCGCAATCGGTTAGTGTGTTCGGCTATTAACCAAAAGGTTGGTAGTTCAATCCCACCCAGGGACGTAATTGACCTTGTGATCAGATTTTGGTGATATTTAAGTCGACAAGTCAAAATTTCAAACCCCCTGTTATGGTGTGGGTAGCTGGCCTTCCCTGATGTAATCAGAGTTAGATCTGATTCCGTGATTTTATAAAAACAGCTAGGAAGCACAATTTAGCAGTGGGTTGCAGAGAAAAAAAATATGCTGGCAGAAAAATCCAATTGAGTGATTAAACAGCTCTTCATTTTCTGGCTTTATTTTTATGCTAACAAATTTGTTCTCTGAAAAGTGTCCACAAAGCCAAGTCTCTGATTAACACCTTTGTAAGGATGGTTTTTCACCTATTACTAAATTAAACTTGCTTCATTGGAAAGGCAGCAAGATGCATCCTCATTTCAATGTCTACTGAAATAATACAGGTTGACACCAGGAAACATTAACGCCACTGCATCCTTGCTGCTTTCTCATGTGGAAGTCTGTTTAATGTGAAAACAAGGTGATATCTAATTAGCACACAGGTAAGGAATTAAGAAAATCTTTATTTAAGGGTGAAGATGTTTCTCACAAAATCGTTGCCCCAATGCATCATTGAAATTCAACCTGGAAAGATGATTTTAATATATCACTTGTACATTTTGTATTGCTCTTCTGGTGACAATGTAGTTTGTTTTTGTCAATTACCATTTTAATAATAGGGTAAAGAAAATTAAGTGGATTTTTGAAAGAAAACAATACTGTCAATATACTATTAAACAAATTAAAATGGTAAAAGTTATTGTACTTTAAGTAAAAATAAAAGAGCTAAAATATCAATCCCAATTTTGGATTACTTTAATTAAAAAAAAATGCATATAGCAGAGGATAGTTTCTATCTGCCTACCTCTGGGTTATCGGCCCAGCATGCTTCCATTGCAGTACTCTGCTGCACATGTAAGTGCAAGAGATCCTGAAGCACTCACTCATCATGGGAAAGTACCAATGTGTTTCTTCGTTGGTTGATGGAAGAAACATTTTACAAAAACTCTCCAGATTATTGACTTTTTTAAGTTTTTCTAGGAAACGTTCTAGATGAATGCTTATTAGCCTTTGTCAGTATGTACTTTTTGCAAAGTGTCTCTGTGGCGCAATCGGTTAGTGTGTTTGGCTATTAACCAAAAGGTTGGTGGTTCAATCCCACCCAGGGACGTAATTGACCTTGTGATCAGATTTTGGTGATATTTAAGTCGACAAGTCAAAATTTCAAACCCCCTGTTATGGTGTGGGTACCTGGCCTTCCCTGATGTAATCAGAGTTAGATTTGATTCAGTGATTTTATAAAAACAGCTAGGAAGCACAATTTAGCAGTGGGTTGCAGAGAAAAAAAATATGCTGGCAGAAAAATCCAATTGAGTGATTAAACAGCTCTTCATTTTCTGGCTTTATTTTTATGCTAACAAATTTGTTCTCTGAAAAGTGTCCACAAAGCCAAGTCTCTGATTAACACCTTTGTAAGGATGGTTTTTCACCTATTACTAAATTAAACTTGTTTCATTGGAAAGGCAGCAAGATGCATCCTCATTTCAATGTCTACTGAAATAATACAGGTTGACACCAGGAAACATTAACGCCACTGCATCCTTGCTGCTTTCTCATGTTGAAGTCTGTTTAATGCGAAAACAAGGTGATATCTAATTAGCACACAGGTAAGGAATTAAGAAAATCTTTATTTAAGGGTGAAGATGTTTCTCACAAAATCGTTGCCCCAATGCATCATTGAAATTCAAGCTGGAAAGATGATTTTAATATATCACTTGTACATTTTGTATTGCTCTTCTGGTGACAATGTAGTTTGTTTTTGTCAATTACCATTTTAATAATAGGGTAAAGAAAATTAAGTGGATTTTTGAAAGAAAACAATACTGTCAATATACTATTAAAACAAATTAAAATGGTAAAAGTTATTGTACTTTAAGTAAAAATAAAAGAGCCAAAATATCAATCCCAGTTTTGAATTACTTTAATTAACAAAAAAAAATTGCATATAGCAGAGGATAGTTTCAATCTGCCTACCTCTGGGTTATGGGCCCAGCATGCTTCCGTTGCTGTACTCTGCTGCACATGTAAGTGCAAGAGATCCTGAAGCACTCACTCATCATGGGAAAGTACCAATGTGTTTCTTCGTTGGTTGATGGAAGAAACATTTTACAAAAACTCTCCAGATTATTGACTTTTTAAAGATTTCTAGGAAAAGTTCTAGATGAATGCTTATTAGCCTTTGTCAGTATGTACTTTTTGCAAAGTGTCTCTGTGGCGCAATCGGTTAGTGTGTTCGGCTATTAACCAAAAGGTTGGTGGTTCAATCCCACCCAGGGACGTAATTGACCTTGTGATCAGATTTTGGTGATATTTAAGTCGACAAGTCAAAATTTCAAACCCCCTGTTATGGTGTGGGTACCTGGCCTTCCCTGATGTAATCAGAGTTAGATTTGATTCAGTGATTTTATAAAAACAGCTAGGAAGCACAATTTAGCAGTGGGTTGCAGAGAAAAAAAATATGCTGGCAGAAAAATCCAATTGAGTGATTAAACAGCTCTTCATTTTCTGGCTTTATTTTTATGCTAACAAATTTGTTCTCTGAAAAGTGTCCACAAAGCCAAGTCTCTGATTAACACCTTTGTAAGGATGGTTTTTCACCTATTACTAAATTAAACTTGTTTCATTGGAAAGGCAGCAAGATGCATCCTCATTTCAATGTCTACTGAAATAATACAGGTTGACACCAGGAAACATTAACGCCACTGCATCCTTGCTGCTTTCTCATGTTGAAGTCTGTTTAATGCGAAAACAAGGTGATATCTAATTAGCACACAGGTAAGGAATTAAGAAAATCTTTATTTAAGGGTGAAGATGTTTCTCACAAAATCGTTGCCCCAATGCATCATTGAAATTCAAGCTGGAAAGATGATTTTAATATATCACTTGTACATTTTGTATTGCTCTTCTGGTGACAATGTAGTTTGTTTTTGTCAATTACCATTTTAATAATAGGGTAAAGAAAATTAAGTGGATTTTTGAAAGAAAACAATACTGTCAATATACTATTAAAACAAATTAAAATGGTAAAAGTTATTGTACTTTAAGTAAAAATAAAAGAGCCAAAATATCAATCCCAGTTTTGAATTACTTTAATTAACAAAAAAAATTGCATATAGCAGAGGATAGTTTCAATCTGCCTACCTCTGGGTTATGGGCCCAGCATGCTTCCGTTGCTGTACTCTGCTGCACATGTAAGTGCAAGAGATCCTGAAGCACTCACTCATCATGGGAAAGTACCAATGTGTTTCTTCGTTGGTTGATGGAAGAAACATCTTACAAAAACTCTCCAGATTATTGACTTTTTAAAGTTTTTCTAGGAAACGTTCTAGATGAATGCTTATTAGCCTTTGTCAGTATGTACTTTTTGCAAAGTGTCTCTGTGGCGCAATTGGTTAGTGTGTACGGCTATTAACCAAAAGGTTGGTGGTTAAATCCTACCCAGGGACGTAATTGACCTTGTGATCAGATTTTGGTGATATTTAAGTAGACAAGTCAAAATTTCAAGCCCCCTCTTATGGTGTAGGGTACCTGGCCTTCTCTGATGTAATCAGAGTTAGATTTGATTCAGTGATTTTATAAAAAACAGCTAGGAAGCACAATTTAGCAGTGGGTTGCAGAGAAAAAAAATATGCTGGCAGAAAAATCCAATTGAGTGATTAAACAGCTCTTCATTTTCTGGCTTTATTTTTATGCTAACAAATTTGTTCTCTGAAAAGTGTCCACAAAGCCAAGTCTCTGATTAACACCTTTGTAAGGATGGTTTTTCACCTATTACTAAATTAAACTTGCTTCATTGGAAAGGCAGCAAGATGCATCCTCATTTCAATGTCTACTGAAATAATACAAGTTGACACCAGGAAACATTAACGCCACTGCATCCTTGCTGCTTTCTCATGTGGAAGTCTGTTTAATATGAAAACAAGGTGATATCTAATTAGCACACAGGTAAGGAATTAAGAAAATCTTTATTTAAGGGTGAAGATGTTTCTCACAAAATCGTTGCCCCAATGCATCATTGAAATTCAAGCTGGAAATATGATTTTAATATATCACTTGTACATTTTGTATTGCTCTTCTGGTGACAATGTAGTTTGTTTTTGTCAATTACCATTTTAATAATAGGGTAAAGAAAATTAAGTGGATTTTTGAAAGAAAACAATACTGTCAATATACTATTAAAACAAATTAAAATGGTAAAAGTTATTGTACTTTAAGTAAAAATAAAAGAGCCAAAATATCAATCCCAGTTTTGGATTACTTTAATTAACAAACAAAAAAATGCATATAGCAGAGGATAGTTTCAATCTGCCTACCTCTGGGTTATGGGCCCAGCATGCTTCCTTTGCTGTACTCTGCTGCACATATAAGTGCAAGAGATCCTGAAGCACTCACTCATCATGGGAAAGTACCAATGTGTTTCTTCGTTGGTTGATAGAAGAAACATCTTACAAAAACTCTCTAGATTATTGACTTTTTTAAGTTTTTCTAGGAAACGTTTTAGATGAATGCTTATTAGCATTTGTCAGTATGTACTTTCAGAAAGTGTCTCTGTGGCGCAATCAGTTAGTATGTACGGCTACTAACCAAAAGGTTGGTGGTTCAATCCCACCCAGAGACCTAATTGACCTTGTTATCAGATTTTGGTGATCTTTAAGTAGACAAGTCAAAATTTCAAACCCCCTGTTATGGTGTAGGGTACCTGGCCTTCTCTGATGTAATCAGAGTTAGATTTGATTCAGTGATTTTATAAAAACAGCTAGGAAGCACAATTTAGCAGTGGGTTGCAGAGAAAAAAAATATGCTGGCAGAAAAATCCAATTGAGTGATTAAACAGCTCTTTATTTTCTGGCTTTATTTTTATGCTAACAAATTTGTTCTCTGAAAAGTGTCCACAAAGCCAAGTCTCTGATTAACACCTTTGTAAGGATGGTTTTTCACCTATTACTAAATTAAACTTGCTTCATTGGAAAGGCAGCAAGATGCATCCTCATTTCAATGTCTACTGAAATAATACAGGTTGACACCAGGAAACATTAACGCCACTGCATCCTTGCTGCTTTCTCATGTGGAAGTCTGTTTAATGTGAAAACAAGGTGATATCTAATTAGCACACAGGTAAGGAATTAAGAAAATCTTTATTTAAGGGTGAAGATGTTTCTCACAAAATCGTTGCCCCAATGCATCATTGAAATTCAAGCTGGAAAGATGATTTTAATATATCACTTGTACATTTTGTATTGCTCTTCTGGTGACAATGTAGTTTGTTTTTGTCAATTACCATTTTAATAATAGGGTAAAGAAAATTAAGTGGATTTTTGAAAGAAAACAATACTGTCAATATACTATTAAAACAAATTAAAATGGTAAAAGTTATTGTACTTTAAGTAAAAATAAAAGAGCCAAAATATCAATCCCAGTTTTGGATTACTTTAATTAACAAACAAAAAAATGCATATAGCAGAGGATAGTTTCAATCTGCCTACCTCTGGGTTATGGGCCCAGCATGCTTCCATTGCTGTACTCTGCTGCACATATAAGTGCAAGAGATCCTGAAGCACTCACTCATCATTGGAAAGTACCAATGTGTTTCTTCGTTGGTTGATAGAAGAAACATCTTACAAAAACTCTCCAGATTATTGACTTTTTTAAGTTTTTCTAGGAAACGTTTTAGATGAATGCTTATTAGTATTTGTCAGTATGTACTTTTGGAAAGTGTCTCTGTGGCGCAATCAGTTAGTGTGTACGGCTATTAACCAAAAGGTTGGTGGTTCAATCCCACCCAGGGACGTAATTGACCTTGTATTCAGATTTTGGTGATCTTTAAGTAGACAAGTCAAATTTCATACCCCTGTTATGGTGTAGGGTACCTGGCCTTCTCTGATGTAATCAGAGTTAGATTTGATTCAGTGATTTTATAAAAACAGCTAGGAAGCACAATTTAGCAGTGGGTTGCAGAGAAAAAGAAATATGCTGGCAAAAAAATCAAATTGCGTGATTAAACAGCTCTTCATTTTCTGGCTTTATTTTTATGCTAACAAATTTGTTCTCTGAAAAGTGTCCACAAAGCCAAGTCTCTGATTAACACCTTTGTAGGGATGGTTTTTCACCTATTACTAAATTAAACTTGCTTCATTGGAAAGGCAGCAAGATGCATCCTCATTTCAATGTCTACTGAAATAATACAGGTTGACACCAGGAAACATTAACGCCACTGCATCCTTGCTGCTTTCTCATGTGGAAGTCTGTTTAATGTGAAAACAAGGTGATATCTAATTAGCACACAGGTAAGGAATTAAGAAAATCTTTATTTAAGGGTGAAGATGTTTCTCACAAAATCGTTGCCCCAATGCATCATTGAAATTCAAGCTGGAAATATGATTTTAATATATCACTTGTACATTTTGTATTGCTCTTCTGGTGACAATGTAGTTTGTTTTTGTCAATTACCATTTTAATAATAGGGTAAAGAAAATTAAGTGGATTTTTGAAAGAAAACAATACTGTCAATATACTATTAAAACAAATTAAAATGGTAAAAGTTATTGTACTTTAAGTAAAAATAAAAGAGCCAAAATATCAATCCCAGTTTTGGATTACTTTAATTAACAAACAAAAAAATGCATATAGCAGAGGATAGTTTCAATCTGCCTACCTCTGGGTTATGGGCCCAGCATGCTTCCATTGCTGTACTCTGCTGCACATATAAGTGCAAGAGATCCTGAAGCACTCACTCATCATGGGAAAGTACCAATGTGTTTCTTCGTTGGTTGATAGAAGAAACATCTTACAAAAACTCTCTAGATTATTGACTTTTTTAAGTTTTTCTAGGAAACGTTTTAGATGAATGCTTATTAGCATTTGTCAGTATGTACTTTCAGAAAGTGTCTCTGTGGCGCAATCAGTTAGTATGTATGGCTACTAACCAAAAGGTTGGTGGTTCAATCCCACCCAGAGACCTAATTGACCTTGTTATCAGATTTTGGTGATCTTTAAGTAGACAAGTCAAAATTTCAAACCCCCTGTTATGGTGTAGGGTACCTGGCCTTCTCTGATGTAATCAGAGTTAGATTTGATTCAGTGATTTTATAAAAACAGCTAGGAAGCACAATTTAGCAGTGGGTTGCAGAGAAAAGAAATATGCTGGCAGAAAAATCCAATTGAGTGATTAAACAGCTCTTTATTTTCTGGCTTTATTTTTATGCTAACAAATTTGTTCTCTGAAAAGTGTCCACAAAGCCAAGTCTCTGATTAACACCTTTGTAAGGATGGTTTTTCACCTATTACTAAATTAAACTTGCTTCATTGGAAAGGCAGCAAGATGCATCCTCATTTCAATGTCTACTGAAATAATACAGGTTGACACCAGGAAACATTAACGCCACTGCATCCTTGCTGCTTTCTCATGTGGAAGTCTGTTTAATGTGAAAACAAGGTGATATCTAATTAGCACACAGGTAAGGAATTAAGAAAATCTTTATTTAAGGGTGAAGATGTTTCTCACAAAATCGTTGCCCCAATGCATCATTGAAATTCAAGCTGGAAAGATGATTTTAATATATCACTTGTACATTTTGTATTGCTCTTCTGGTGACAATGTAGTTTGTTTTTGTCAATTACCATTTTAATAATAGGGTAAAGAAAATTAAGTGGATTTTTGAAAGAAAACAATACTGTCAATATACTATTAAAACAAATTAAAATGGTAAAAGTTATTGTACTTTAAGTAAAAATAAAAGAGCCAAAATATCAATCCCAGTTTTGGATTACTTTAATTAACAAACAAAAAAATGCATATAGCAGAGGATAGTTTCAATCTGCCTACCTCTGGGTTATGGGCCCAGCATGCTTCCATTGCTGTACTCTGCTGCACATATAAGTGCAAGAGATCCTGAAGCACTCACTCATCATTGGAAAGTACCAATGTGTTTCTTCGTTGGTTGATAGAAGAAACATCTTACAAAAACTCTCCAGATTATTGACTTTTTTAAGTTTTTCTAGGAAACGTTTTAGATGAATGCTTATTAGTATTTGTCAGTATGTACTTTTGGAAAGTGTCTCTGTGGCGCAATCAGTTAGTGTGTACGGCTATTAACCAAAAGGTTGGTGGTTCAATCCCACCCAGGGACGTAATTGACCTTGTATTCAGATTTTGGTGATCTTTAAGTAGACAAGTCAAATTTCATACCCCCTGTTATGGTGTAGGGTACCTGGCCTTCTCTGATGTAATCAGAGTTAGATTTGATTCAGTGATTTTATAAAAACAGCTAGGAAGCACAATTTAGCAGTGGGTTGCAGAGAAAAAGAAATATGCTGGCAAAAAAATCAAATTGCGTGATTAAACAGCTCTTCATTTTCTGGCTTTATTTTTATGCTAACAAATTTGTTCTCTGAAAAGTGTCCACAAAGCCAAGTCTCTGATTAACACCTTTGTAGGGATGGTTTTTCACCTATTACTAAATTAAACTTGCTTCATTGGAAAGGCAGCAAGATGCATCCTCATTTCAATGTCTACTGAAATAATACAGGTTGACACCAGGAAACATTAACGCCACTGCATCCTTGCTGCTTTCTCATGTGGAAGTCTGTTTAATGTGAAAACAAGGTGATATCTAATTAGCACACAGGTAAGGAATTAAGAAAATCTTTATTTAAGGGTGAAGATGTTTCTCACAAAATCGTTGCCCCAATGCATCATTGAAATTCAAGCTGGAAATATGATTTTAATATATCACTTGTACATTTTGTATTGCTCTTCTGGTGACAATGTAGTTTGTTTTTGTCAATTACCATTTTAATAATAGGGTAAAGAAAATTAAGTGGATTTTTGAAAGAAAACAATACTGTCAATATACTATTAAAACAAATTAAAATGGTAAAAGTTATTGTACTTTAAGTAAAAATAAAAGAGCCAAAATATCAATCCCAGTTTTGGATTACTTTAATTAACAAACAAAAAAATGCATATAGCAGAGGATAGTTTCAATCTGCCTACCTCTGGGTTATGGGCCCAGCATGCTTCCATTGCTGTACTCTGCTGCACATATAAGTGCAAGAGATCCTGAAGCACTCACTCATCATGGGAAAGTACCAATGTGTTTCTTCGTTGGTTGATAGAAGAAACATCTTACAAAAACTCTCCAGATTATTGACTTTTTTAAGTTTTTCTAGGAAACGTTTTAGATGAATGCTTATTAGCATTTGTCAGTATGTGCTTTTGGAAAGTGTCTCTGTGGCGCAATCAGTTAGTGTGTACGGCTATTAACCAAAAGGTTGGTGGTTCAATCCCACCCAGGGACGTAATTGACCTTGTATTCAGATTTTGGTGATCTTTAAGTAGACAAGTCAAATTTCATACCCCCTGTTATGGTGTAGGGTACCTGGCCTTCTCTGATGTAATCAGAGTTAGATTTGATTCAGTGATTTTATAAAAACAGCTAGGAAGCACAATTTAGCAGTGGGTTGCAGAGAAAAAGAAATATGCTGGCAAAAAAATCAAATTGCGTGATTAAACAGCTCTTCATTTTCTGGCTTTATTTTTATGCTAACAAATTTGTTCTCTGAAAAGTGTCCACAAAGCCAAGTCTCTGATTAACACCTTTGTAGGGATGGTTTTTCACCTATTACTAAAGTAAACTTGCTTCATTGGAAAGGCAGCAAGATGCATCCTCATTTCAATGTCTACTGAAATAATACAGGTTGACACCAGGAAACATTAACGCCACTGCATCCTTGCTGCTTTCTCATGTGGAAGTCTGTTTAATGTGAAAACAAGGTGATATCTAATTAGCACACAGGTAAGGAATTACGAAAATCTTTATTTAAGGGTGAAGATGTTTCTCACAAAATTGTTGCCCCAATGCATCATTGAAATTCAAGCTGGAAAGATGATTTTAATATATCACTTGTACATTTTGTATTGCTCTTCTGGTGACAATGTAGTTTGTTTTTGTCAATTACCATTTTAATAATAGGGTAAAGAAAATGAAGTGGATTTTTGAAAGAAAACAATACTGTCAATATACTATTCAAACAAATTAAAATGGTAAAAGTTATTGTACTTTAAGTAAAAATAAAAGAGACAAAATATCAATCCCAGTTTTGGATTACTTTAATTAACAAAAAAAAATGCATATAGCAGAGGATAGTTTCAATCTGCCTACCTCTGGGTTATGGGCCCAGCATGCTTCCATTGCAGTGCTCTGCTGCACATGTAAGTGCAAGAGATCCTGAAGCACTCACTCATCATGGGAATGTACCAATGTGTTTCTTCGTTGGTTGATGGAAGAAACATCTTACAAAAACTCTCCAGATTATTGACTTTTTTAAGTTTTTCTAGGAAACGTTTTAGATGAATGCTTATTAGCATTTGTCAGTATGTACTTTTGCAAAGTGTCTCTGTGGCGCAATCAGTTAGTATGTACGGCTATTAACCAAAAGGTTGGTGGTTTAATCCCACCCAGGGACGTAATTGACCTTGTTATCAGATTTTGGTGATCTTTAAGTAGACAAGTCAAAATTTCAAACCCCCTGTTATGGTGTAGGGTACCTGGCCTTCTCTGATGTAATCAGAGTTAGATTTGATTCAGTGATTTTATAAAAACAGCTAGGAAGCACAATTTAGCAGTGGGTTGCAGAGAAAAAAAATATGCTGGCAGAAAAATCCAATTGAGTGATTAAACAGCTCTTCATTTTCTGGCTTTATTTTTATGCTAACAAATTTGTTCTCTGAAAAGTGTCCACAAAGCCAAGTCTCTGATTAACACCTTTTTAAGGATGGTTTTTCACCTATTACTAAATTGCACCTCAATTATTTTCTTTACCCTATTATTAAAATGGTAATTGACAAAAACAAACTACATTGTCACCAGAAGAGCAATACAAAATGTACAAGTGATATATTAAAATCATATTTCCAGCTTGAATTTCAATGATGCATTGGGGCAACGATTTTGTGAGAAACATCTTCACCCTTAAATAAAGATTTTCTTAATTCCTTACCTGTGTGCTAATTAGATATCACCTTGTTTTCACATTAAACAGACTTCCACATGAGAAAGCAGCAAGGATGCAGTGGCATTAATGTTTCCTGGTGTCAACTTGCATTATTTCAGTAGACATTGAAATGAGGATGCATCTTGCTGCCTTTCCAATGAAGCAAGTTTAATTTAGTAATAGGTGAAAAACCATCCCTACAAAGGTGTTAATCAGAGACTTGGCTTTGTGGACACTTTTCAGAGAACAAATTTGTTAGCATAAAAATAAAGCCAGAAATGAAGAGCTGTTTAATCACTCAATTGGATTTTTAGAGCTACGCATTGGAAAATTCAGGGCTATACCGTGTAGATGAAGCACTAACAGGAGGTTTTAAAATTTTCATTCTAGTGTCCTTCGTTTGGGAGAAAAATGCAAAGGTACAAGACAGCTTTTCCTTGCCAATATCTCTCTTTTGCAAAGAGCTACGCATTGGAAAATTCAGGGCTATACCGTGTAGATGAAGAACTAACAGGAGCCTTTAAAATTTTCATTCTAGTGTCCTTCGTTTGGGAGAAAAATGCAAAGGTACAAGACAGCTTTTCCTTGCCAATATCTCTCTTTTGCAAAGAGCTACGCATTGGAAAATTCAGGTCTATGTCGTGTAGATGATGGCCTAACAGGTGGCTTTAAAATTTTCTTTCTAGTGTCCTTCGTTTGGGAGAAAAATGCAAAGGTACAAGACAGCTTTTCCTTGCCAATATCTCTCTTTTGCAAAGAGCTACGCATTGGAACATTCAGGGCTATGTCGTGTAGATGATGGCCTAACAGGAGGCTTTAAAATTTTCTTTCTAGTGACCTTCGTTTGGGAGAAAAATGCAAAGGTACAAGACAGCTTTTCCTTGCCAATATCTCTCTTTTGCAAAGAGCTGCGCATTGGAAAATTCAGGACTATGTCGTGTAGATGATGACCTAACAGGATGCTTTAAAATTTTCTTTCTAGTGTCCTTCGTTTGGGAGAAAAATGCAAAGGTACAAGACAGCTTTTCCTTGCCAATATCTCTCTTTTGCAAAGAGCTGCGCATTGGAAAATTCAGGGCTATGTCGTGTAGATGATGGCCTAACAGGAGGCTTTACAATTTTCTTTCTAGTGTCTTTCGTTTGGGAGAAAAATGCAAAGGTACAAGACAGTTTTTCCTTGCCAATATCTCTCTTTTGCAAAGAGCTACACATTGGAAAATTAAGGGCTATGTCGTGTAGATGATGGCCTAACAGGAGGCTTTAAAATTATCTTTCTAGTGTCCTTCGTTTGGAAGAAAAATGCAAAGGTACAAGACAGCTTTTCCTTGCCAATATCTCTCTTTTGCAAAGAGCTACGCATTGGAAAATTCAGGGCTATGTCGTGTAGATGATGGCCTAACAGGAGGCTTTAAAATTATCTTTCTAGTGTCCTTCGTTTGGAAGAAAAATGCAAAGGTACAAGACAGCTTTTCCTTGCCAATATCTCTCTTTTGCAAAGAGCTACGCTTTGGAAAATTCAGGGCTATGTCGTGTAGATGATGGCCTAACAGGAGGCTTTAAAATTTTCTTTTTAGTGACCTTCGTTTGGGAGAAACATGCAAAGGTACAAGACAGCTTTTCCTTGCCAATATCTCTCTTTTGCAAAGAGCTGCGCATTGGAAAATTCAGGGCTATGTCGTGTAGATGATGGCCTAACAGGAGGCTTTAAAATTTTCTTTCTAGTGTCCTTAGTTTGGGAGAAAAATGCAAAGGTACAAGACAGCTTTTCCTTGCCAGTATCTCTCTTTTGCAAAGAGCTGCGCATTGGAAAATTCAGGGCTATGTCGTGTAGATGATGGCCTAACAGGAGGCTTTAAAATTATCTTTCTAGTGTCCTTCGTTTGGGAGAAAAATGCAAAGGTACAAGACAGCTTTTCCTTGCCAATATCTCTCTTTTGCAAAGAGCTACGCATTGGAAAATTCAGGGCTATGTCGTGTAGATGATGGCCTAACAGGAGGCTTTAAAATTTTCTTTCTAGTGTCCTTCGTTTGGGAGAAAAATGCAAAGGTACAAGACAGCTTTTCCTTGCCAATATCTCTCTTTTGCAAAGAGCTGCGCATTGGAAAATTCAGGGCTATGTCGTGTAGATGATGGCCTAACAGGAGGCTTTAAAATTTTCTTTCTAGTGACCTTCGTTTGGGAGAAAAATGCAAAGGTACAATACAGCTTTTCCTTGCCAATATCTCTCTTTTTTGCAAAGAGCTGCGCATTGGAAAATTCAGGACTATGTCGTGTAGATGATGGCCTAACAGGAGGCTTTAAAATTTTCTTTCTAGTGTCCTTCGTTTGGGAGAAAAATGCAAAGGTACAAGACAGCTTTTCCTTGCCAATATCTCTCTTTTGCAAAGAGCTGCGCATTGGAAAATTCAGGACTATGTCGTGTAGATGATGGCCTAACAGGAGGCTCTAAAATTTTCTTTCTAGTGTCCTTCGTTTGGGAGAAAAATGCAAAGGTACAAGACAGCTTTTCCTTGCCAATATCTCTCTTTTGCAAAGAGCTACGCATTGGAAAATTCAGCTAGCTGTTTTTATAAAATCACTGAATCAAATCTAACTCTGATTACATCAGAGAAGGCCAGGTACCCTACACCATAACAGGGGGTTTGAAATTTTGACTTGTCTACTTAAAGATCACCAAAATCTGATAACAAGGTCAATTAGGTCCCTGGGTGGGATTGAACCACCAACCTTTTGGTTAATAGCCGCACATACTAACTGATTGCGCCACAGAGACACTTTGCAAAAGTCCATACTGACAAAGGCTAATAAGCATTCATCTAAAACGTTTCCTAGAAAAACTTTAAAAAGTCAATAATCTGGAGAGTTTTTGTAAGATGTTTCTTCCATCAACCAACGAAGAAACACATTGGTACTTTCCCATGATGAGTGAGTGCTTCAGGATCTCTTGAACTTACATGTGCAGCAGAGTACTGCAATGGAAGCATGCTGGGCCCATAACCCAGAGGTAGGCAGATTGAAACTATCCTCTGCTATATGCATTTTTTTTTGTTAATTAAAGTAATCCAAAACTGGGATTGATATTTTGGCTCTTTTATTTTTACTTAAAGTACAATAACTTTTACCATTTTAATTTGTTTTAATAGTATATTGACAGTATTGTTTTCTTTCAAAAATCCACTTCATTTTCTTTACCCTATTATTAAAATGGTAATTGACAAAAACAAACTACATTGTCACCAGAAGAGCAATACAAAATGTACAAGTGATATATTAAAATCATCTTTCCAGCTTGAATTTCAATGATGCATTGGGTCAACAATTTTGTGAGAAACATCTTCACCCTTAAATAAAGATTTTCTTAATTCCTTACCTGTGTGCTAATTAGATATCACCTTGTTTTCACATTAAACAGACTTCCACATGAGAAAGCAGCAAGGATGCAGTGGCGTTAATGTTTCCTGGTGTCAACCTGTATTATTTCAGTAGACATTGAAATGAGGATACATCTTGCTGCCTTTCCAATGAAGCAAGTTTAATTTAGTAATAGGTGAAAAACCATCCCTACAAAGGTGTTAATCAGAGACTTGGCTTTGTGGACACTTTTCAGAGAACAAATTTGTTAGCATAAAAATAAAGCCAGAAAATGAAGAGCTGTTTAATCACGCAATTTGATTTTTTTGCCAGCATATTTCTTTTTCTCTGCAACCCACTGCTAAATTGTGCTTCCTAGATGTTTTTATAAAATCACTGAATCAAATCTAACTCTGATTACATCAGAGAAGGCCAGGTACCCTACACCATAACAGGGGGTATGAAATTTGACTTGTCTACTTAAAGATCACCAAAATCTGATAACAAGGTCAATTACGTCCCTGGGTGGGATTGAACCACCAACCTTTTGGTTAATAGCCGTACACACTAACTGATTGCGCCACAGAGACACTTTGCAAAACTACATACTGACAAATGCTAATAAGCATTCATCTAAAACGTTTCCTAGAAAAACTTTAAAAAGTCAATAATCTGGAGAGTTTTTGTAAGATGTTTCTTCTATCAACCAACGAAGAAACACATTGGTACTTTCCCATGATGAGTGAGTGCTTCAGGATCTCTTGCACTTACATGTGCAGCAGAGTACAGCAATGGAAGCATGCTGGGCCCATAACCCAGAGGTAGGCAGATTGAAACTATCCTCTGCTATATGCATTTTTTTGTTTGTTAATTAAAGTAATCCAAAACTGGGATTGATATTTTGGCTCTTTTATTTTTACTTAAAGTACAATAACTTTTACCATTTTAATTTGTTTTAATAGTATATTGACAGTATTGTTTTCTTTCAAAAATCCACTTAATTTTCTTTACCCTATTATTAAAATGGTAATTGACAAAAACAAACTACATTGTCACCAGAAGAGCAATACAAAATGTACAAGTGATATATTAAAATCATCTTTCCAGCTTGAATTTCAATGATGCATTGGGGCAACGATTTTGTGAGAAACATCTTCACCCTTAAATAAAGATTTTCTTAATTCCTTACCTGTGTGCTAATTAGATATCACCTTGTTTTCACATTAAACAGACTTCCACATGAGAAAGCAGCAAGGATGCAGTGGCGCTAATGTTACCTGGTGTCAACCTGTATTATTTCAGTAGACATTGAAATGAGGATGCATCTTGCTGCCTTTCCAATGAAGCAAGTTTAATTTAGTAATAGGTGAAAAACCATCCTTACAAAGGTGTTAATCAGAGACTTGGCTTTGTGGACACTTTTCAGAGAACAAATTTGTTAGCATAAAGATAAAGCCAGAAAATAAAGAGCTGTTTAATCACTCAATTGGATTTTTCTGCCAGCATATTTTTTTTCTCTGCAACCCACTGCTAAATTGTGCTTCCTAGCTGTTTTTATAAAATCACTGAATCAAATCTAACTCTGATTACATCAGAGAAGGCCAGGTACCCTACACCATAACAGGGGGTTTGAAATTTTGACTTGTCTACTTAAAGATCACCAAAATCTGATAACAAGGTCAATTAGGTCCCTGGGTGGGATTGAACCACCAACCTTTTGGTTAATAGCCGTACACACTAACTGATTGCGCCACAGAGACACTTTGCAAAAAGTCCATACTGACAAAGGCTAATAAGCATTCATCTAAAACGTTTCCTAGAAAAACTTTAAAAAGTCAATAATCTGGAGAGTTTTTGTAAGATGTTTCTTCCATCAACCAACGAAGAAACACATTGGTACTTTCCCATGATGAGTGAGTGCTTCAGGATCTCTTGAACTTACATGTGCAGCAGAGTACTGCAATGGAAGCATGCTGGGCTCATAACCGAGAGGTAGGCAGATTGAAACTATCCTCTGCTATATGCATTTTTTTTTTGTTAATTAAAGTAATCCAAAACTGGGATTGATATTTTGTCTCTTTTATTTTTACTTAAAGTACAATAACTTTTACCATTTTAATTTGTTTTAATAGTATATTGACAGTATTGTTTTCTTTCAAAAATCCACTTCATTTTCTTTACCCTATTATTAAAATGGTAATTGACAAAAACAAACTACATTGTCACCAGAAGAGCAATACAAAATGTACAAGTGATATATTAAAATCATCTTTCCAGCTTGAATTTCAATGTTGCATTGGGTCAACATTTTTGTGAGAAACATCTTCACCCTTAAATAAAGATTTTCTTAATTCCTTACCTGTGTGCTAATTAGATATCACCTTGTTTTCACATTAAACAGACTTCCACATGAGAAAGCAGCAAGGATGCAGTGGCGTTAATGTTTCCTGGTGTCAACTTGTATTATTTCAGTAGACATTGAAATGAGGATGCATCTTGCTGCCTTTCCAATGAAGCAAGTTTAATTTAGTAATAGGTGAAAAACCATCCTTACAAAGGTGTTAATCAGAGACTTGGCTTTGTGGACACTTTTCAGAGAACAAATTTGTTAGCATAAAAATAAAGCCAGAAAATGAAGAGCTGTTTAATCACTCGATTGGATTTTTCTGCCAGCATATTTTTTTTCTCTGCAACCCACTGCTAAATTGTGCTTCCTAGCTGTTTTTTATAAAATCACTGAATCAAATCTAACTCTGATTACATCAGAGAAGGCCATGTACCCTACACCATAAGAGGAGGTTTGAAATTTTGACTTGTCTCCTTAAATATCACCAAAATCTGATCACAAGGTTAATTACGTCCCTGGGTGGGATTGAACCACCAACATTTTGGTTAATAGCCAAACACACTAACCGATTGCGCCACAGAGACACTTTGCAAAAGTCCATACTGACAAAGGCTAATAAGCATTCATCTAAAACGTTTCCTAGAAAAACTTTAAAAAGTCAATAATCTGGAGAGTTTTTGTAAGATGTTTCTTCCATCAACCAACGAAGAAACACATTGGTACTTTCCCATGATGAGTGAGTGCTTCAGGATCTCTTGCACTTACATGTGCAGCAGAGTACTGCAATGGAAGCATGCTGGGCCCATAACCCAGAGGTAGGCAGATTGAAACTATCCTCTGCTATATGCATTTTTTTTGTTAATTAAAGTAATCCAAAACTGGGATTGATATTTTGTCTCTTTTATTTTTACTTAAAGTACAATAACTTTTACCATTTTAATTTGTTTTAATAGTATATTGACAGTATTGTTTTCTTTCAAAAATCCACTTCATTTTCTTTACCCTATTATTAAAATGGTAATTGACAAAAACAAACTACATTGTCACCAGAAGAGCAATACAAAATGTACAAGTGATATATTAAAATCATCTTTCCAGCTTGAATTTCAATGTTGCATTGGGTCAACATTTTTGTGAGAAACATCTTCACCCTTAAATAAAGATTTTCTTAATTCCTTACCTGTGTGCTAATTAGATATCACCTTGTTTTCACATTAAACAGACTTCCACATGAGAAAGCAGCAAGGATGCAGTGGCGTTAATGTTTCCTGGTGTCAACTTGTATTATTTCAGTAGACATTGAAATGAGGATGCATCTTGCTGCCTTTCCAATGAAGCAAGTTTAATTTAGTAATAGGTGAAAAACCATCCTTACAAAGGTGTTAATCAGAGACTTGGCTTTGTGGACACTTTTCAGAGAACAAATTTGTTAGCATAAAAATAAAGCCAGAAAATGAAGAGCTGTTTAATCACTCGATTGGATTTTTCTGCCAGCATATTTTTTTTCTCTGCAACCCACTGCTAAATTGTGCTTCCTAGCTGTTTTTTATAAAATCACTGAATCAAATCTAACTCTGATTACATCAGAGAAGGCCATGTACCCTACACCATAAGAGGAGGTTTGAAATTTTGACTTGTCTCCTTAAATATCACCAAAATCTGATCACAAGGTTAATTACGTCCCTGGGTGGGATTGAACCACCAACATTTTGGTTAATAGCCAAACACACTAACCGATTGCGCCACAGAGACACTTTGCAAAAGTCCATACTGACAAAGGCTAATAAGCATTCATCTAAAACGTTTCCTAGAAAAACTTTAAAAAGTCAATAATCTGGAGAGTTTTTGTAAGATGTTTCTTCCATCAACCAACGAAGAAACACATTGGTACTTTCCCATGATGAGTGAGTGCTTCAGGATCTCTTGCACTTACATGTGCAGCAGAGTACTGCAATGGAAGCATGCTGGGCCCATAACCCAGAGGTAGGCAGATTGAAACTATCCTCTGCTATATGCATTTTTTTTGTTAAAGTAATCCAAAACTGGGATTGATATTTTGTCTCTTTTATTTTTACTTAAAGTACAATAACTTTTACCATTTTAATTTGTTTTAATAGTATATTGACAGTATTGTTTTCTTTCAAAAATCAACTTCATTTTCTTTACCCTATTATTAAAATGGTAATTGACAAAAACAAACTACATTGTCACCAGAAGAGCAATACAAAATGTACAAGTGATATATTAAAATCATCTTTCCAGCTTGAATTTCAATGATGCATTGGGTCAACAATTTTGTGAGAAACATCTTCACCCTTAAATAAAGATTTTCTTAATTCCTTACCTGTGTGCTAATTAGATATCACCTTGTTTTCACATTAAACAGACTTCCACATGAGAAAGCAGCAAGGATGCAGTGGCGTTAATGTTTCCTGGTGTCAACCTGTATTATTTCAGTAGACATTGAAATGAGGATACATCTTGCTGCCTTTCCAATGAAGCAAGTTTAATTTAGTAATAGGTGAAAAACCATCCCTACAAAGGTGTTAATCAGAGACTTGGCTTTGTGGACACTTTTCAGAGAACAAATTTGTTAGCATAAAAATAAAGCCAGAAAATGAAGAGCTGTTTAATCACGCAATTTGATTTTTTTGCCAGCATATTTCTTTTTCTCTGCAACCCACTGCTAAATTGTGCTTCCTAGATGTTTTTTATAAAATCACTGAATCAAATCTAACTCTGATTACATCAGAGAAGGCCAGGTACCCTACACCATAACAGGGGGTATGAAATTTGACTTGTCTACTTAAAGATCACCAAAATCTGATAACAAGGTCAATTACGTCCCTGGGTGGGATTGAACCACCAACCTTTTGGTTAATAGCCGTACACACTAACTGATTGCGCCACAGAGACACTTTGCAAAAAGTACTTACTGACAAATGCTAATAAGCATTCATCTAAAACGTTTCCTAGAAAAACTTAAAAAAGTCAATAATCTGGAGAGTTTTTGTAAGATGTTTCTTCTATCAACCAACGAAGAAACACATTGGTACTTTCCCATGATGAGTGAGTGCTTCAGGATCTCTTGCACTTACATGTGCAGCAGAGTACAGCAATGGAAGCATGCTGGGCCCATAACCCAGAGGTAGGCAGATTGAAACTATCCTCTGCTATATGCATTTTTTTGTTTGTTAATTAAAGTAATCCAAAACTGGGATTGATATTTTGGCTCTTTTATTTTTACTTAAAGTACAATAACTTTTACCATTTTAATTTGTTTTAATAGTATATTGACAGTATTGTTTTCTTTCAAAAATCCACTTAATTTTCTTTACCCTATTATTAAAATGGTAATTGACAAAAACAAACTACATTGTCACCAGAAGAGCAATACAAAATGTACAAGTGATATATTAAAATCATCTTTCCAGCTTGAATTTCAATGATGCATTGGGGCAACGATTTTGTGAGAAACATCTTCACCCTTAAATAAAGATTTTCTTAATTCCTTACCTGTGTGCTAATTAGATATCACCTTGTTTTCACATTAAACAGACTTCCACATGAGAAAGCAGCAAGGATGCAGTGGCGTTAATGTTTCCTGGTGTCAACCTGTATTATTTCAGTAGACATTGAAATGAGGATGCATCTTGCTGCCTTTCCAATGAAGCAAGTTTAATTTAGTAATAGGTGAAAAACCATCCTTACAAAGGTGTTAATCAGAGACTTGGCTTTGTGGACACTTTTCAGAGAACAAATTTGTTAGCATAAAAATAAAGCCAGAAAATAAAAAGCTGTTTAATCACTCAATTGGATTTTTCTGCCAGCATATTTTTTTTCTCTGCAACCCACTGCTAAATTGTGCTTCCTAGCTGTTTTTATAAAATCACTGAATCAAATCTAACTCTGATTACATCAGAGAAGGCCAGGTACCCTACACCATAACAGGGGGTTTGAAATTATGACTTGTCTACTTAAAGATCACCAAAATCTGATAACAAGGTCAATTAGGTCCCTAGGTGGGATTGAACCACCAACCTTTTGGTTAATAGCCGTACACACTAACTGATTGCGCCACAGAGACACTTTGCAAAAAGTCCATACTGACAAAGGCTAATAAGCATTCATCTAAAACGTTTCCTAGAAAAACTTTAAAAAGTCAATAATCTGGAGAGTTTTTGTAAGATGTTTCTTCCATCAACCAACGAAGAAACACATTGGTACTTTCCCATGATGAGTGAGTGCTTCAGGATCTCTTGAACTTACATGTGCAGCAGAGTACTGCAATGGAAGCATGCTGGGCTCATAACCGAGAGATAGGCAGATTGAAACTATCCTCTGCTATATGCATTTTTTTTTTTGTTAATTAAAGTAATCAAAAACTGGGATTGATATTTTGTCTCTTTTATTTTTACTTAAAGTACAATAACTTTTACCATTTTAATTTGTTTTAATAGTGTATTGACAGTATTGTTTTCTTTCAAAAATCCACTTCATTTTCTTTACCCTATTATTAAAATGGTAATTGACAAAAACAAACTACATTGTCACCAGAAGAGCAATACAAAATGTACAAGTGATATATTAAAATCATCTTTCCAGCTTGAATTTCAATGTTGCATTGGGTCAACAATTTTGTGAGAAACATCTTCACCCTTAAATAAAGATTTTCTTAATTCCTTACCTGTGTGCTAATTAGATATCACCTTGTTTTCACATTAAACAGACTTCCACATGAGAAAGCAGCAAGGATGCAGTGGCGTTAATGTTTCCTGGTGTCAACTTGTATTATTTCAGTAGACATTGAAATGAGGATGCATCTTGCTGCCTTTCCAATGAAGCAAGTTTAATTTAGTAATAGGTGAAAAACCATCCTTACAAAGGTGTTAATCAGAGACTTGGCTTTGTGGACACTTTTCAGAGAACAAATTTGTTAGCATAAAAATAAAGCCAGAAAATGAAGAGCTGTTTAATCACTCGATTGGATTTTTCTGCCAGCATATTTTTTTTCTCTGCAACCCACTGCTAAATTGTGCTTCCTAGCTGTTTTTTATAAAATCACTGAATCAAATCTAACTCTGATTACATCAGAGAAGGCCATGTACCCTACACCATAAGAGGAGGTTTGAAATTTTGACTTGTCTCCTTAAATATCACCAAAATCTGATCACAAGGTTAATTACGTCCCTGGGTGGGATTGAACCACCAACATTTTGGTTAATAGCCAAACACACTAACCGATTGCGCCACAGAGACACTTTGCAAAAGTCCATACTGACAAAGGCTAATAAGCATTCATCTAAAACGTTTCCTAGAAAAACTTTAAAAAGTCAATAATCTGGAGAGTTTTTGTAAGATGTTTCTTCCATCAACCAACGAAGAAACACATTGGTACTTTCCCATGATGAGTGAGTGCTTCAGGATCTCTTGCACTTACATGTGCAGCAGAGTACTGCAATGGAAGCATGCTGGGCCCATAACCCAGAGGTAGGCAGATTGAAACTATCCTCTGCTATATGCATTTTTTTTGTTAATTAAAGTAATCCAAAACTGGGATTGATATTTTGTCTCTTTTATTTTTACTTAAAGTACAATAACTTTTACCATTTTAATTTGTTTTAATAGTATATTGACAGTATTGTTTTCTTTCAAAAATCAACTTCATTTTCTTTACCCTATTATTAAAATGGTAATTGACAAAAACAAACTACATTGTCACCAGAAGAGCAATACAAAATGTACAAGTGATATATTAAAATCATCTTTCCAGCTTGAATTTCAATGATGCATTGGGTCAACAATTTTGTGAGAAACATCTTCACCCTTAAATAAAGATTTTCTTAATTCCTTACCTGTGTGCTAATTAGATATCACCTTGTTTTCACATTAAACAGACTTCCACATGAGAAAGCAGCAAGGATGCAGTGGCGTTAATGTTTCCTGGTGTCAACCTGTATTATTTCAGTAGACATTGAAATGAGGATACATCTTGCTGCCTTTCCAATGAAGCAAGTTTAATTTAGTAATAGGTGAAAAACCATCCCTACAAAGGTGTTAATCAGAGACTTGGCTTTGTGGACACTTTTCAGAGAACAAATTTGTTAGCATAAAAATAAAGCCAGAAAATGAAGAGCTGTTTAATCACGCAATTTGATTTTTTTGCCAGCATATTTCTTTTTCTCTGCAACCCACTGCTAAATTGTGCTTCCTAGATGTTTTTTATAAAATCACTGAATCAAATCTAACTCTGATTACATCAGAGAAGGCCAGGTACCCTACACCATAACAGGGGGTTTGAAATTTTGACTTGTCTACTTAAAGATCACCAAAATCTGATAACAAGGTCAATTAGGTCCCTGGATGGGATTGAACCACCAACCTTATGGTTAATAGCCGTACATACTAACTGATTGCGCCACAGAGACACTTTGCAAAATTCCATACTGACAAAGGCTAATAAGCATTCATCTAAAACGTTTCCTAGAAAAACTTTAAAAAGTCAATAATCTGGAGAGTTTTTGTAAGATGTTTCTTCCATCAACCAACGAAGAAACACATTGGTACTTTCCCATGATGAGTGAGTGCTTCAGGATCTCTTGCACTTACATGTGCAGCAGAGTACTGCAATGGAAGCATGCTGGGCCCATAACCCAGAGGTAGGCAGATTGAAACTATCCTCTGCTATATGCATTTTTTTTGTTAATTAAAGTAATCCAAAACTGGGATTGATATTTTGTCTCTTTTATTTTTACTTAAAGTACAATAACTTTTACCATTTTAATTTGTTTTAATAGTATATTGACAGTATTGTTTTCTTTCAAAAATCCACTTCATTTTCTTTACCCTATTATTAAAATGGTAATTGACAAAAACAAACTACATTGTCACCAGAAGAGCAATACAAAATGTACAAGTGATATATTAAAATCATATTTCCAGCTTGAATTTCAATGATGCATTGGGGCAACGATTTTGTGAGAAACATCTTCACCCTTAAATAAAGATTTTCTTAATTCCTTACCTGTGTGCTAATTAGATATCACCTTGTTTTCATATTAAACAGACTTCCACATGAGAAAGCAGCAAGGATGCAGTGGCGTTAATGTTTCCTGGTGTCAACTTGTATTATTTCAGTAGACATTGAAATGAGGATGCATCTTGCTGCCTTTCCAATGAAGCAAGTTTAATTTAGTAATAGGTGAAAAACCATCCTTACAAAGGTGTTAATCAGAGACTTGGCTTTGTGGACACTTTTCAGAGAACAAATTTGTTAGCATAAAAATAAAGCCAGAAAATGAAGAGCTGTTTAATCACTCAATTGGATTTTTCTGCCAGCATATTTTTTTTCTCTGCAACCCACTGCTAAATTGTGCTTCCTAGCTGTTTTTATAAAATCACTGAATCAAATCTAACTCTGATTACATCAGAGAAGGCCAGGTACCCTACACCATAACAGGGGGTTTGAAATTTTGACTTGTCTACTTAAAGATCACCAAAATCTGATAACAAGGTCAATTAGGTCCCTCGGTGGGATTGAACCACCAACCTTATGGTTAATAGCCATACATACTAACTGATTGCGCCACAGAAACACTTTGCAAAAGTCCATACTGACAAAGGCTAATAAGCATTCATCTAAAACGTTTCCTAGAAAAACTTTAAAAAGTCAATAATCTGGAGAGTTTTTGTAAGATGTTTCTTCCATCAACCAACGAAGAAACACATTGGTACTTTCCCATGATGAGTGAGTGCTTCAGGATCTCTTGCACTTACATGTGCAGCAGAGTACTGCAATGGAAGCATGCTGGGCCCATAACCCAGAGGTAGGCAGATTGAAACTATCCTCTGCTATATGCATTTTTTTGTTTGTTAATTAAAGTAATCCAAAACTGGGATTGATATTTTGTCTCTTTTATTTTTACTTTAAGTACAATAACTTTTACCATTTTAATTTGTTTTAATAGTATATTGACAGTATTGTTTTCTTTCAAAAATCCACTTCATTTTCTTTACCCTATTATTAAAATGGTAATTGACAAAAACAAACTACATTGTCACCAGAAGAGCAATACAAAATGTACAAGTGATATATTAAAATCATCTTTCCAGCTTGAATTTCAATGATGCATTGGGGCAACGATTTTGTGAGAAACATCTTCACCCTTAAATAAAGATTTTCTTAATTCCTTACCTGTGTGCTAATTAGATATCACCTTGTTTTCACATTAAACAGACTTCCACATGAGAAAGCAGCAAGGATGCAGTGGCGTTAATGTTTCCTGGTGTCAACTTGTATTATTTCAGTAGACATTGAAATGAGGATGCATCTTGCTGCCTTTCCAATGAAGCAAGTTTAATTTAGTAATAGGTGAAAAACCATCCTTACAAAGGTGTTAATCAGAGACTTGGCTTTGTGGACACTTTTCAGAGAACAAATTTGTTAGCATAAAAATAAAGCCAGAAAATGAAGAGCTGTTTAATCACTCAATTGGATTTTTCTGCCAGCATATTTTTTTTCTCTGCAACCCACTGCTAAATTGTGCTTCCTAGATGTTTTTATAAAATCACTGAATCAAATCTAACTCTGATTACATCAGAGAAGGCCAGGTACCCTACACCATAACAGGGGGTATGAAATTTGACTTGTCTACTTAAAGATCACCAAAATCTGATAACAATGTCAATTACGTCCCTGGGTGGGATTGAACCACCAACCTTTTGGTTAATAGCCGTACACACTAACTGATTGCGCCACAGAGACACTTTGCAAAAAGTACTTACTGACAAATGCTAATAAGCATTCATCTAAAACGTTTCCTAGAAAAACTTAAAAAAGTCAATAATCTGGAGAGTTTTTGTAAGATGTTTCTTCTATCAACCAACGAAGAAACACATTGGTACTTTCCCATGATGAGTGAGTGCTTCAGGATCTCTTGCACTTACATGTGCAGCAGAGTACAGCAATGGAAGCATGCTGGGCCCATAACCCAGAGGTAGGCAGATTGAAACTATCCTCTGCTATATGCATTTTTTTGTTTGTTAATTAAAGTAATCCAAAACTGGGATTGATATTTTGGCTCTTTTATTTTTACTTAAAGTACAATAACTTTTACCATTTTAATTTGTTTTAATAGTATATTGACAGTATTGTTTTCTTTCAAAAATCCACTTAATTTTCTTTACCCTATTATTAAAATGGTAATTGACAAAAACAAACTACATTGTCACCAGAAGAGCAATACAAAATGTACAAGTGATATATTAAAATCATCTTTCCAGCTTGAATTTCAATGATGCATTGGGGCAACGATTTTGTGAGAAACATCTTCACCCTTAAATAAAGATTTTCTTAATTCCTTACCTGTGTGCTAATTAGATATCACCTTGTTTTCACATTAAACAGACTTCCACATGAGAAAGCAGCAAGGATGCAGTGGCGTTAATGTTTCCTGGTGTCAACCTGTATTATTTCAGTAGACATTGAAATGAGGATGCATCTTGCTGCCTTTCCAATGAAGCAAGTTTAATTTAGTAATAGGTGAAAAACCATCCTTACAAAGGTGTTAATCAGAGACTTGGCTTTGTGGACACTTTTCAGAGAACAAATTTGTTAGCATAAAAATAAAGCCAGAAAATAAAAAGCTGTTTAATCACTCAATTGGATTTTTCTGCCAGCATATTTTTTTTCTCTGCAACCCACTGCTAAATTGTGCTTCCTAGCTGTTTTTATAAAATCACTGAATCAAATCTAACTCTGATTACATCAGAGAAGGCCAGGTACCCTACACCATAACAGGGGGTTTGAAATTTTGACTTGTCTACTTAAAGATCACCAAAATCTGATAACAAGGTCAATTAGGTCCCTGGGTGGGATTGAACCACCAACCTTTTGGTTAATAGCCGTACACACTAACTGATTGCGCCACAGAGACACTTTGCAAAAAGTCCATACTGACAAAGGCTAATAAGCATTCATCTAAAACGTTTCCTAGAAAAACTTTAAAAAGTCAATAATCTGGAGAGTTTTTGTAAGATGTTTCTTCCATCAACCAACGAAGAAACACATTGGTACTTTCCCATGATGAGTGAGTGCTTCAGGATCGCTTGAACTTACATGTGCAGCAGAGTACTGCAATGGAAGCATGCTGGGCCCATAACCGAGAGGTAGGCAGATTGAAACTATCCTCTGCTATATGCATTTTTTTTTTTGTTAATTAAAGTAATCCAAAACTGGGAATGATATTTTGTCTCTTTTATTTTTACTTAAAGTACAATAACTTTTACCATTTTAATTTGTTTTAATAGTATATTGACAGTATTGTTTTCTTTCAAAAATCCACTTCATTTTCTTTACCCTATTATTAAAATGGTAATTGACAAAAACAAACTACATTGTCACCAGAAGAGCAATACAAAATGTACAAGTGATATATTAAAATCATCTTTCCAGCTTGAATTTCAATGTTGCATTGGGTCAACAATTTTGTGAGAAACATCTTCACCCTTAAATAAAGATTTTCTTAATTCCTTACCTGTGTGCTAATTAGATATCACCTTGTTTTCACATTAAACAGACTTCCACATGAGAAAGCAGCAAGGATGCAGTGGCGTTAATGTTTCCTGGTGTCAACTTGTATTATTTCAGTAGACATTGAAATGAGGATGCATCTTGCTGCCTTTCCAATGAAGCAAGTTTAATTTAGTAATAGGTGAAAAACCATCCTTACAAAGGTGTTAATCAGAGACTTGGCTTTGTGGACACTTTTCAGAGAACAAATTTGTTAGCATAAAAATAAAGCCAGAAAATGAAGAGCTGTTTAATCACTCGATTGGATTTTTCTGCCAGCATATTTTTTTTCTCTGCAACCCACTGCTAAATTGTGCTTCCTAGCTGTTTTTTATAAAATCACTGAATCAAATCTAACTCTGATTACATCAGAGAAGGCCATGTACCCTACACCATAAGAGGAGGTTTGAAATTTTGACTTGTCTCCTTAAATATCACCAAAATCTGATCACAAGGTTAATTACGTCCCTGAGTGGGATTGAACCACCAACATTTTGGTTAATAGCCAAACACACTAACCGATTGCGCCACAGAGACACTTTGCAAAAGTCCATACTGACAAAGGCTAATAAGCATTCATCTAAAACGTTTCCTAGAAAAACTTTAAAAAGTCAATAATCTGGAGAGTTTTTGTAAGATGTTTCTTCCATCAACCAACGAAGAAACACATTGGTACTTTCCCATGATGAGTGAGTGCTTCAGGATCTCTTGCACTTACATGTGCAGCAGAGTACTGCAATGGAAGCATGCTGGGCCCATAACCCAGAGGTAGGCAGATTGAAACTATCCTCTGCTATATGCATTTTTTTTGTTAATTAAAGTAATCCAAAACTGGGATTGATATTTTGTCTCTTTTATTTTTACTTAAAGTACAATAACTTTTACCATTTTAATTTGTTTTAATAGTATATTGACAGTATTGTTTTCTTTCAAAAATCAACTTCATTTTCTTTACCCTATTATTAAAATGGTAATTGACAAAAACAAACTACATTGTCACCAGAAGAGCAATACAAAATGTACAAGTGATATATTAAAATCATCTTTCCAGCTTGAATTTCAATGATGCATTGGGTCAACAATTTTGTGAGAAACATCTTCACCCTTAAATAAAGATTTTCTTAATTCCTTACCTGTGTGCTAATTAGATATCACCTTGTTTTCACATTAAACAGACTTCCACATGAGAAAGCAGCAAGGATGCAGTGGCGTTAATGTTTCCTGGTGTCAACCTGTATTATTTCAGTAGACATTGAAATGAGGATACATCTTGCTGCCTTTCCAATGAAGCAAGTTTAATTTAGTAATAGGTGAAAAACCATCCCTACAAAGGTGTTAATCAGAGACTTGGCTTTGTGGACACTTTTCAGAGAACAAATTTGTTAGCATAAAAATAAAGCCAGAAAATGAAGAGCTGTTTAATCACGCAATTTGATTTTTTTGCCAGCATATTTCTTTTTCTCTGCAACCCACTGCTAAATTGTGCTTCCTAGATGTTTTTTATAAAATCACTGAATCAAATCTAACTCTGATTACATCAGAGAAGGCCAGGTACCCTACACCATAACAGGGGGTTTGAAATTTTGACTTGTCTACTTAATCAGAGTTAGATTTGATTCAGTGATTTTATAAAAACAGCTAGGAAGCACAATTTAGCAGTGGGTTGCAGAGAAAAAAAATATGCTGGCAGAAAAATCCAATTGAGTGATTAAACAGCTCTTTATTTTCTGGCTTTATTTTTATGCTAACAAATTTGTTCTCTGAAAAGTGTCCACAAAGCCAAGTCTCTGATTAACACCTTTGTAAGGATGGTTTTTCACCTATTACTAAATTAAACTTGCTTCATTGGAAAGGCAGCAAGATGCATCCTCATTTCAATGTCTACTGAAATAATACAAGTTGACACCAGGAAACATTAATGCCACTGCATCCTTGCTGCTTTCTCATGTGGAAGTCTGTTTAATGTGAAAACAAGGTGATATCTAATTAGCACACAGGTAAGGAATTAAGAAAATCTTTATTTAAGGGAGAAGATGTTTCTCACAAAATTGTTGACCCAATGCATCATTGAAATTCAAGCTGGAAAGATGATTTTAATATATCACTTGTACATTTTGTATTGCTCTTCTGGTGACAATGTAGTTTGTTTTTGTCAATTACCATTTTAATAATAGGGTAAAGAAAATGAAGTGGATTTTTGAAAGAAAACAATACTGTCAATATACTATTAAAACAAATTAAAATGGTAAAAGTTATTGTACTTTAAGTAAAAATAAAAGAGACAAAATATCAATCCCAGTTTTGGATTACTTTAATTAACAAAAAAAATGCATATAGCAGAGGATAGTTTCAATCTGCTTACCTCTGGGTTATGGGCCCAGCATGCTTCCATTGCAGTACTCTGCTGCACATGTAAGTTCAAGAGATCCTGAAGCACTCACTCATCATGGGAAAGTACCAATGTGTTTCTTCGTTGGTTAATGGAAGAAACATCTTACAAAAACTCTCCAGATTATTGACTTTTTAAAGTTTTTCTAGGAAACGTTTTAGATGAATGCTTATTAGCCTTTGTCAGTATAGACTTTCGCAAAGTGTCTCTGTGGCGCAATCAGTTAGTATGTACGGCTATTAACCAAAAGGTTGGTGGTTCAATCGCACCCAGGGACCTAATTGACCTTGTTATCAGATTTTGGTGATCTTTAAGTAGACAAGTCAAAATTTCAAACCCCCTGTTATGGTGTAGGGTACCTGGCCTTCTCTGATGTAATCAGAGTTAGATTTGATTCAGTGATTTTATAAAAACAGCTAGGAAGCACAATTTAGCAGTGGGTTGCAGAGAAAAAAAATATGCTGGCAGAAAAATCCAATTGAGTGATTAAACAGCTCTTTATTTTCTGGCTTTATTTTTATGCTAACAAATTTGTTCTCTGAAAAGTGTCCACAAAGCCAAGTCTCTGATTAACACCTTTGTAAGGATGGTTTTTCACCTATTACTAAATTAAACTTGCTTCATTGGAAAGGCAGCAAGATGCATCCTCATTTCAATGTCTACTGAACTAATACAGGTTGACACCAGGAAACATTAACGCCACTGCATCCTTGCTGCTTTCTCATGTGGAAGTCTGTTTAATGTGAAAACAAGGTGATATCTAATTAGCACACAGGTAAGGAATTAAGAAAATCTTTATTTAAGGGTGAAGATGTTTCTCACAAAATCGTTGCCCCAATGCATCATTGAAATTCAAGCTGGAAAGATGATTTTAATATATCACTTGTACATTTTGTATTGCTCTTCTGGTGACAATGTAGTTTGTTTTTGTCAATTACCATTTTAATAATAGGGTAAAGAAAATGAAGTGGATTTTTGAAAGAAAACAATACTGTCAATATACTATTAAAACAAATTAAAATGGTAAAAGTTATTGTACTTTAAGTAAAAATAAAAGAGCCAAAATATCAATCCCAGTTTTGGATTACTTTAATTAACAAACAAAAAAAATGCATATAGCAGAGGATAGTTTCAATCTGCCTACCTCTGGGTTATGGGCCCAGCATGCTTCCATTGCTGTACTCTGCTGCACATGTAAGTGCAAGAGATCCTGAAGCACTCACTCATCATGGGAAAGTACCAATGTGTTTCTTCGTTGGTTGATAGAAGAAACATCTTACAAAAACTCTCCAGATTATTGACTTTTTTAAGTTTTTCTAGGAAACGTTTTAGATGAATGCTTATTAGCATTTGTCAGTATGTACTTTTGCAAAGTGTCTCTGTGGCGCAATCAGTTAGTGTGTACGGCTATTAACCAAAAGGTTGGTGGTTCAATCCCACTCAGGGACGTAATTGACCTTGTTATCAGATTTTGGTGATCTTTAAGTAGACAAGTCAAATTTCATACCCCCTGTTATGGTGTAGGGTACCTGGCCTTCTCTGATGTAATCAGAGTTAGATTTGATTCAGTGATTTTATAAAAACATCTAGGAAGCACAATTTAGCATTGGGTTGCAGAGAAAAAGAAATATGCTGGCAAAAAAATCAAATTGCGTGATTAAACAGCTCTTCATTTTCTGGCTTTATTTTTATGCTAACAAATTTGTTCTCTGAAAAGTGTCCACAAAGCCAAGTCTCTGATTAACACCTTTGTAGGGATGGTTTTTCACCTATTACTAAATGAAACTTGCTTCATTGGAAAGGCAGCAAGATGTATCCTCATTTCAATGTCTACTGAAATAATACAGGTTGACACCAGGAAACATTAACGCCACTGCATCCTTGCTGCATTCTCATGTGGAAGTCTGTTTAATGTGAAAACAAGGTGATATCTAATTAGCACACAGGTAAGGAATTAAGAAAATCTTTATTTAAGGGTGAAGATGTTTCTCACAAAATTGTTGACCCAATGCATCATTGAAATTCAAGCTGGAAAGATGATTTTAATATATCACTTGTACATTTTGTATTGCTCTTCTGGTGACAATGTAGTTTGTTTTTGTCAATTACCATTTTAATAATAGGGTAAAGAAAATGAAGTGGATTTTTGAAAGAAAACAATACTGTCAATATACTATTAAAACAAATTAAAATGGTAAAAGTTATTGTACTTTAAGTAAAAATAAAAGAGACAAAATATCAATCCCAGTTTTGGATTACTTTAATTAACAAAAAAAATGCATATAGCAGAGGATAGTTTCAATCTGCCTACCTCTGGGTTATGGGCCCAGCATGCTTCCATTGCAGTACTCTGCTGCACATGTAAGTGCAAGAGATCCTGAAGCACTCACTCATCATGGGAAAGTACCAATGTGTTTCTTCGTTGGTTGATGGAAGAAACATCTTACAAAAACTCTCCAGATTATTGACTTTTTAAAGTTTTTCTAGGAAACGTTTTAGATGAATGCTTATTAGCCTTTGTCAGTATGGACTTTTGCAAAGTGTCTCTGTGGCGCAATCGGTTAGTGTGTTTGGCTATTAACCAAAAGGTTGGTGGTTCAATCCCACCCAGGGACGTAATTAACCTTGTGATCAGATTTTGGTGATATTTAAGTAGACAAGTCAAAATTTCAAACCTCCTCTTATGGTGTAGGGTACATGGCCTTCTTTGATGTAATCAGAGTTAGATTTGATTCAGTGATTTTATAAAAAACAGCTAGGAAGCACAATTTAGCAGTGGGTTGCAGAGAAAAAGAAATATGCTGGCAAAAAAATCCAATTGAGTGATTAAACAGCTCTTCATTTTCTGGCTTTATTTTTATGCTAACAAATTTGTTCTCTGAAAAGTGTCCACAAAGCCAAGTCTCTGATTAACACCTTTGTAAGGATGGTTTTTCACCTATTACTAAATTAAACTTGCTTCATTGGAAAGGCAGCAAGATGCATCCTCATTTCAATGTGTACTGAAATAATACAAGTTGACACCAGGAAACATTAACGCCACTGCATCCTTGCTGCTTTCTCATGTGGAAGTCTGTTTAATGTGAAAACAAGGTGATATCTAATTAGCACACAGGTAAGGAATTAAGAAAATCTTTATTTAAGGGAGAAGATGTTTCTCACAAAATTGTTGACCCAATGCATCATTGAAATTCAAGCTGGAAAGATGATTTTAATATATCACTTGTACATTTTGTATTGCTCTTCTGGTGACAATGTAGTTTGTTTTTGTCAATTACCATTTTAATAATAGGGTAAAGAAAATGAAGTGGATTTTTGAAAGAAAACAATACTGTCAATATACTATTAAAACAAATTAAAATGGTAAAAGTTATTGTACTTTAAGTAAAAATAAAAGAGACAAAATATCAATCCCAGTTTTGGATTACTTTAATTAACAAAAAAAATGCATATAGCAGAGGATAGTTTCAATCTGCCTACCTCTGGGTTATGGGCCCAGCATGCTTCCATTGCAGTACTCTGCTGCACATGTAAGTTCAAGAGATCCTGAAGCACTCACTCATCATGGGAAAGTACCAATGTGTTTCTTCGTTGGTTAATGGAAGAAACATCTTACAAAAACTCTCCAGATTATTGACTTTTTAAAGTTTTTCTAGGAAACGTTTTAGATGAATGCTTATTAGCCTTTGTCAGTATGGACTTTTGCAAAGTGTCTCTGTGGCGCAATCAGTTAGTATGTACGGCTATTAACCAAAAGGTTGGTGGTTCAATCGCACCCAGGGACCTAATTGACCTTGTTATCAGATTTTGGTGATCTTTAAGTAGACAAGTCAAAATTTCAAACCCCCTGTTATGGTGTAGGGTACCTGGCCTTCTCTGATGTAATCAGAGTTAGATTTGATTCAGTGATTTTATAAAAACAGCTAGGAAGCACAATTTAGCAGTGGGTTGCAGAGAAAAAAAATATGCTGGCAGAAAAATCCAATTGAGTGATTAAACAGCTCTTTATTTTCTGGCTTTATTTTTATGCTAACAAATTTGTTCTCTGAAAAGTGTCCACAAAGCCAAGTCTCTGATTAACACCTTTGTAAGGATGGTTTTTCACCTATTACTAAATTAAACTTGCTTCATTGGAAAGGCAGCAAGATGCATCCTCATTTCAATGTCTACTGAAATAATACAGGTTGACACCAGGAAACATTAACGCCACTGCATCCTTGCTGCTTTCTCATGTGGAAGTCTGTTTAATGTGAAAACAAGGTGATATCTAATTAGCACACAGGTAAGGAATTAAGAAAATCTTTATTTAAGGGTGAAGATGTTTCTCACAAAATCGTTGCCCCAATGCATCATTGAAATTCAAGCTGGAAAGATGATTTTAATATATCACTTGTACATTTTGTATTGCTCTTCTGGTGACAATGTAGTTTGTTTTTGTCAATTACCATTTTAATAATAGGGTAAAGAAAATGAAGTGGATTTTTGAAAGAAAACAATACTGTCAATATACTATTAAAACAAATTAAAATGGTAAAAGTTATTGTACTTTAAGTAAAAATAAAAGAGACAAAATATCAATCCCAGTTTTGGATTACTTTAATTAACAAAAAAAAAATGCATATAGCAGAGGATAGTTTCAATCTGCCTACCTCTCGGTTATGAGCCCAGCATGCTTCCATTGCAGTACTCTGCTGCACATGTAAGTTCAAGAGATCCTGAAGCACTCACTCATCATGGGAAAGTACCAATGTGTTTCTTCGTTGGTTGATGGAAGAAACATCTTACAAAAACTCTCCAGATTATTGACTTTTTAAAGTTTTTCTGTTTAATCACTCAATTGGATTTTTCTGCCAGCATATTTTTTTTCTCTGCAACCCACTGCTAAATTGTGCTTCCTAGCTGTTTTTATAAAATCACTGAATCAAATCTAACTCTGATTACATCAGAGAAGGCCAGGTACCCTACACCATAACAGGGGGTTTGAAATTTTGACTTGTCTACTTAAAGATCACCAAAATCTGATAACAAGGTCAATTAGGTCCCTGGGTGGGATTGAACCACCAACCTTTTGGTTAATAGCCGTACATACTAACTGATTGCGCCACAGAGACACTTTGCAAAAGTACATACTGACAAAGGCTAATAAGCATTCATCTAAAACGTTTCCTAGAAAAAATTAATAAAGTCAATAATCTGGAGAGTTTTTGTAAGATGTTTCTTCTATCAACCAACGAAGAAACACATTGGTACTTTCCCATGATGAGTGAGTGCTTCAGGATCTCTTGCACTTACATGTGCAGCAGAGTACAGCAATGGAAGCATGCTGGGCCCATAACCCAGAGGTAGGCAGATTGAAACTATCCTCTGCTATATGCATTTTTTTGTTTGTTAATTAAAGTAATCCAAAACTGGGATTGATATTTTGTCTCTTTTATTTTTACTTAAAGTACAATAACTTTTACCATTTTAATTTGTTTTAATAGTATATTGACAGTATTGTTTTCTTTCAAAAATCCACTTCATTTTCTTTACCCTATTATTAAAATGGTAATTGACAAAAACAAACTACATTGTCACCAGAAGAGCAATACAAAATGTACAAATGATATATTAAATTCATCTTTCCAGCTTGAATTTCAATGATGCATTGGGTCAACAATTTTGTGAGAAACATCTTCACCCTTAAATAAAGATTTTCTTAATTCCTTACCTGTGTGCTAATTAGATATCACCTTGTTTTCACATTAAACAGACTTCCACATGAGAAAGCAGCAAGGATGCAGTGGCGTTAATGTTTCCTGGTGTCAACTTGTATTATTTCAGTAGACATTGAAATGAGGATGCATCTTGCTGCCTTTCCAATGGTGCAAGTTTAATTTAGTAATAGGTGAAAAACCATCCTTACAAAGGTGTTAATCAGAGACTTGGCTTTGTGGACACTTTTCAGAGAACAAATTTGTTAGCATAAAAATAAATCCAGAAAATGAAGAGCTGTTTAATCACTCAATTGGATTTTTCTGCCAGCATATTTTTTTTCTCTGCAACCCACTACTAAATTGTGCTTCCTAGCTGTTTTTTATAAAATCACTGAATCAAATCTAACTCTGATTACATCAGAGAAGGCCAGGTACCCTACACAATAAGAGGGGGTTTGAAATTTTGACTAGTCTACTTAAATATCACCAAAATCTGATCACAAGGTCAATTACGTCCCTGGGTGGGATTGAACCACCAACCTTTTGGGTAATAGCCGAACACACTAACCGATTGCGCCACAGAGACACTTTGCAAAAAGTACATGCTGACAAAGGCTAATAAGCATACATCTAGAACATTTCCTAGAAAAACATTAAAAAATCAATAATCTGGAGAGTTTTTGTAAGATGTTTCTTCCATCAACCAACGAATAAACACATTGGTACTTTCCCATGATGAGTGAGTGCTTCAGGATCTCTTGCACTTACATGTGCAGCAGAGTACTGCAATGGAAGCATGCTGGACCCATAACCCAAAGGTAGGCAGATTGAAACTATCCTCTGCTATATGCATTTTTTTTTGTTAATTAAAGTAATCCAAAACTGGGATTGATATTTTGGCTCTTTTATTTTTACTTAAAGTACAATAACTTTTACCATTTTAATTTGTTTTAATAGTATATTGACAGTATTGTTTTCTTTCAAAAATCCACTTCATTTTCTTTACCCTATTATTAAAATGGTAATTGACAAAAACAAACTACATTGTCACCAGAAGAGCAATACAAAATGTACAAGTGATATATTAAAATCATCTTTCCAGCTTGAATTTCAATGATGCATTGGGGCAACGATTTTGTGAGAAACATCTTCACCCTTAAATAAAGATTTTCTTAAATCCTTACCTGTGTGCTAATTAGATATCACCTTGTTTTCACATTAAACAGACTTCCACATGAGAAAGCAGCAAGGATGCAGTGGCGTTAATGTTTCCTGGTGTCAACCTGTATTATTTCAGTAGACATTGAAATGAGGATGCATCTTGCTGCCTTTCCAATGAAGCAAGTTTAATTTAGTAATAGGTGAAAAACCATCCCTACAAAGGTGTTAATCAGAGACTTTGCTTTGTGGACACTTTTCAGAGAACAAATTTGTTAGCATAAAAATAAAGCCAGAAAATGAAGAGCTGTTTAATCACTCAATTGGATTTTTCTGCCAGCATATTTCTTTTTCTCTGCAACCCACTGCTAAATTGTGCTTCCTAGCTGTTTTTATAAAATCACTGAATCAAATCTAACTCTGATTACATCAGAGAAGGCCAGGTACCCTACACCATAACAGGGGGTTTGAAATTTTGACTTGTCTACTTAAAGATCACCAAAATCTGATAACAAGGTCAATTACGTACCTGGGTGGGATTGAACCACCAACCTTTTGGTTAATAGCCGTACACACTAACTAATTGCGCCACAGAGACACATTGCAAAAGTATATACCGACAAGGGCTAAAAAGCATTCATCTAAAACGTTTCCTAGAAAAACTTTAAAAAGTCAATAATCTGGAGAGTTTTTGTAAGATGTTTCTTCCATCAACCAACGAAGAAACACATTGGTACTTTCCCATGATGAGTGAGTGCTTCAGGATCTCTTGCACTTACATGTGCAGCAGAGTACTGCAATGGAAGCATGCTGGGCCCATAACCCAGAGGTAGGCAGATTGAAACTATCCTCTGCTATATGCATTTTTTTTTTTGTTAATTAAAGTAATCCAAAACTGGGATTGATATTTTGGCTCTTTTATTTTTACTTAAAGTACAATAACTTTTACCATTTTAATTTGTTTTAATAGTATATTGACAGTATTGTTTTCTTTCAAAAATCCACTTCATTTTCTTTACCCTATTATTAAAATGGTAATTGACAAAAACAAACTACATTGTCACCAGAAGAGCAATACAAAATGTACAAGTGATATATTAAAATCATCTTTCCAGCTTGAATTTCAATGATGCATTGGGGCAACGATTTTGTGAGAAACATCTTCACCCTAAAATAAAGATTTTCTTAATTCCTTACCTGTGTGCTAATTAGATATCACCTTGTTTTCGCATTAAACAGACTTCCACATGAGAAAGCAGCAAGGATGCAGTGGCGTTAATGTTTCCTGGTGTCAACTTGTATTATTTCAGTAGACATTGAAATGAGGATGCATCTTGCTGCCTTTCCAATGAAGCAAGTTTAATTTAGTAATAGGTGAAAAACCATCCTTACAAAGGTGTTAATCAGAGACTTGGCTTTGTGGACACCTTTCAGAGAACAAATTTGTTAGCATAAAAATAAAGCCAGAAAATAAAGAGCTGTTTAATCACTCAATTGGATTTTTCTGCCAGCATATTTTTTTTCTCTGCAACCCACTGCTAAATTGTGCTTCCTAGCTGTTTTTATAAAATCACTGAATCAAATCTAACTCTGATTACATCAGAGAAGGCCAGGTACCCTACACCATAACAGGGGGTTTGAAATTTTGACTTGTCTACTTAAAGATCACCAAAATCTGATAACAAGGTCAATTAGGTCCCTGGGTGGGATTGAACCACCAACCTTTTGGTTAATAGCCGTACATACTAACTGATTGCGCCACAGAGACACTTTGCAAAAGTACATACTGACAAAGGCTAATAAGCATTCATCTAAAACGTTTCCTAGAAAAAATTAATAAAGTCAATAATCTGGAGAGTTTTTGTAAGATGTTTCTTCTATCAACCAACGAAGAAACACATTGGTACTTTCCCATGATGAGTGAGTGCTTCAGGATCTCTTGCACTTACATGTGCAGCAGAGTACAGCAATGGAAGCATGCTGGGCCCATAACCCAGAGGTAGGCAGATTGAAACTATCCTCTGCTATATGCATTTTTTTGTTTGTTAATTAAAGTAATCCAAAACTGGGATTGATATTTTGTCTCTTTTATTTTTACTTAAAGTACAATAACTTTTACCATTTTAATTTGTTTTAATAGTATATTGACAGTATTGTTTTCTTTCAAAAATCCACTTCATTTTCTTTACCCTATTATTAAAATGGTAATTGACAAAAACAAACTACATTGTCACCAGAAGAGCAATACAAAATGTACAAATGATATATTAAATTCATCTTTCCAGCTTGAATTTCAATGATGCATTGGGTCAACAATTTTGTGAGAAACATCTTCACCCTTAAATAAAGATTTTCTTAATTCCTTACCTGTGTGCTAATTAGATATCACCTTGTTTTCACATTAAACAGACTTCCACATGAGAAAGCAGCAAGGATGCAGTGGCGTTAATGTTTCCTGGTGTCAACTTGTATTATTTCAGTAGACATTGAAATGAGGATGCATCTTGCTGCCTTTCCAATGGTGCAAGTTTAATTTAGTAATAGGTGAAAAACCATCCTTACAAAGGTGTTAATCAGAGACTTGGCTTTGTGGACACTTTTCAGAGAACAAATTTGTTAGCATAAAAATAAATCCAGAAAATGAAGAGCTGTTTAATCACTCAATTGGATTTTTCTGCCAGCATATTTTTTTTCTCTGCAACCCACTACTAAATTGTGCTTCCTAGCTGTTTTTTATAAAATCACTGAATCAAATCTAACTTTGATTACATCAGAGAATGCCAGGTACCCTACACAATAAGAGGGGGTTTGAAATTTTGACTTGTCTACTTAAATATCACCAAAATCTGATCACAAGGTCAATTACGTCCCTGGGTGGGATTGAACCACCAACCTTTTGGTTAATAGCCGAACACACTAACCGATTGCGCCACAGAGACACTTTGCAAAAAGTACATACTGACAAAGGCTAATAAGCATACATCTAGAACATTTCCAAGAAAAACATTAAAAAATCAATAATCTGGAGAGTTTTTGTAAGATGTTTCTTCCATCAACCAACGAATAAACACATTGGTACTTTCCCATGATGAGTGAGTGCTTCAGGATCTCTTGCACTTACATGTGCAGCAGAGTACTGCAATGGAAGCATGCTGGACCCATAACCCAAAGGTAGGCAGATTGAAACTATCCTCTGCTATATGCATTTTTTTTTTGTTAATTAAAGTAATCCAAAACTGGGATTGATATTTTGGCTCTTTTATTTTTACTTAAAGTACAATAACTTTTACCATTTTAATTTGTTTTAATAGTATATTGACAGTATTGTTTTCTTTCAAAAATCCACTTCATTTTCTTTACCCTATTATTAAAATGGTAATTGACAAAAACAAACTACATTGTCACCAGAAGAGCAATACAAAATGTACAAGTGATATATTAAAATCATCTTTCCAGCTTGAATTTCAATGATGCATTGGGGCAACGATTTTGTGAGAAACATCTTCACCCTTAAATAAAGATTTTCTTAAATCCTTACCTGTGTGCTAATTAGATATCACCTTGTTTTCACATTAAACAGACTTCCACATGAGAAAGCAGCAAGGATGCAGTGGCGTTAATGTTTCCTGGTGTCAACCTGTATTATTTCAGTAGACATTGAAATGAGGATGCATCTTGCTGCCTTTCCAATGAAGCAAGTTTAATTTAGTAATAGGTGAAAAACCATCCCTACAAAGGTGTTAATCAGAGACTTTGCTTTGTGGACACTTTTCAGAGAACAAATTTGTTAGCATAAAAATAAAGCCAGAAAATGAAGAGCTGTTTAATCACTCAATTGGATTTTTCTGCCAGCATATTTCTTTTTCTCTGCAACCCACTGCTAAATTGTGCTTCCTAGCTGTTTTTATAAAATCACTGAATCAAATCTAACTCTGATTACATCAGAGAAGGCCAGGTACCCTACACCATAACAGGGGGTTTGAAATTTTGACTTGTCTACTTAAAGATCACCAAAATCTGATAACAAAGTCAATTACGTACCTGGGTGGGATTGAACCACCAACCTTTTGGTTAATAGCCGTACACACTAACTAATTGCGCCACAGAGACACATTGCAAAAGTATATACCGACAAGGGCTAATAAGCATTCATCTAAAACGTTTCCTAGAAAAACTTTAAAAAGTCAATAATCTGGAGAGTTTTTGTAAGATGTTTCTTCCATCAACCAACGAAGAAACACATTGGTACTTTCCCATGATGAGTGAGTGCTTCAGGATCTCTTGCACTTACATGTGCAGCAGAGTACTGCAATGGAAGCATGCTGGGCCCATAACCCAGAGGTAGGCAGATTGAAACTATCCTCTGCTATATGCATTTTTTTTTTGTTAATTAAAGTAATCCAAAACTGGGATTGATATTTTGGCTCTTTTATTTTTACTTAAAGTACAATAACTTTTACCATTTTAATTTGTTTTAATAGTATATTGACAGTATTGTTTTCTTTCAAAAATCCACTTCATTTTCTTTACCCTATTATTAAAATGGTAATTGACAAAAACAAGCTACATTGTCACCAGAAGAGCAATACAAAATGTACAAGTGATATATTAAAATCATATTTCCAGCTTGAATTTCAATGATGCATTGGGGCAACGATTTTGTGAGAAACATCTTCACCCTTAAATAAAGATTTTCTTAATTCCTTACCTGTGTGCTAATTAGATATCACCTTGTTTTCATATTAAACAGACTTCCACATGAGAAAGCAGCAAGGATGCAGTGGCGTTAATGTTTCCTGGTGTCAACTTGTATTATTTCAGTAGACATTGAAATGAGGATGCATCTTGCTGCCTTTCCAATGAAGCAAGTTTAATTTAGTAATAGGTGAAAAACCATCCTTACAAAGGTGTTAATCAGAGACTTGGCTTTGTGGACACTTTTCAGAGAACAAATTTGTTAGCATAAAAATAAAGCCAGAAAATGAAGAGCTGTTTAATCACTCCATTGGATTTTTCTGCCAGCATATTTTTTTTCTCTGCAACCCACTGCTAAATTGTGCTTCCTAGCTGTTTTTTATAAAATCACTGAATCAAATCTAACTCTGATTACATCAGAGAATGCCAGGTACCCTACACAATAAGAGGGGGTTTGAAATTTTGACTTGTCTACTTAAATATCACCAAAATCTGATCACAAGGTCAATTACGTCCCTGGGTGGGATTGAACCACCAACCTTTTGGTTAATAGCCGAACACACTAACCGATTGCGCCACAGAGACACTTTGCAAAAAGTACATACTGACAAAGGCTAATAAGCATACATCTAGAACATTTCCAAGAAAAACATTAAAAAATCAATAATCTGGAGAGTTTTTGTAAGATGTTTCTTCCATCAACCAACGAATAAACACATTGGTACTTTCCCATGATGAGTGAGTGCTTCAGGATCTCTTGCACTTACATGTGCAGCAGAGTACTGCAATGGAAGCATGCTGGACCCATAACCCAAAGGTAGGCAGATTGAAACTATCCTCTGCTATATGCATTTTTTTTTTGTTAATTAAAGTAATCCAAAACTGGGATTGATATTTTGGCTCTTTTATTTTTACTTAAAGTACAATAACTTTTACCATTTTAATTTGTTTTAATAGTATATTGACAGTATTGTTTTCTTTCAAAAATCCACTTCATTTTCTTTACCCTATTATTAAAATGGTAATTGACAAAAACAAACTACATTGTCACCAGAAGAGCAATACAAAATGTACAAGTGATATATTAAAATCATCTTTCCAGCTTGAATTTCAATGATGCATTGGGGCAACGATTTTGTGAGAAACATCTTCACCCTTAAATAAAGATTTTCTTAAATCCTTACCTGTGTGCTAATTAGATATCACCTTGTTTTCACATTAAACAGACTTCCACATGAGAAAGCAGCAAGGATGCAGTGGCGTTAATGTTTCCTGGTGTCAACCTGTATTATTTCAGTAGACATTGAAATGAGGATGCATCTTGCTGCCTTTCCAATGAAGCAAGTTTAATTTAGTAATAGGTGAAAAACCATCCCTACAAAGGTGTTAATCAGAGACTTTGCTTTGTGGACACTTTTCAGAGAACAAATTTGTTAGCATAAAAATAAAGCCAGAAAATGAAGAGCTGTTTAATCACTCAATTGGATTTTTCTGCCAGCATATTTCTTTTTCTCTGCAACCCACTGCTAAATTGTGCTTCCTAGCTGTTTTTATAAAATCACTGAATCAAATCTAACTCTGATTACATCAGAGAAGGCCAGGTACCCTACACCATAACAGGGGGTTTGAAATTTTGACTTGTCTACTTAAAGATCACCAAAATCTGATAACAAAGTCAATTACGTACCTGGGTGGGATTGAACCACCAACCTTTTGGTTAATAGCCGTACACACTAACTAATTGCGCCACAGAGACACATTGCAAAAGTATATACCGACAAGGGCTAATAAGCATTCATCTAAAACGTTTCCTAGAAAAACTTTAAAAAGTCAATAATCTGGAGAGTTTTTGTAAGATGTTTCTTCCATCAACCAACGAAGAAACACATTGGTACTTTCCCATGATGAGTGAGTGCTTCAGGATCTCTTGCACTTACATGTGCAGCAGAGTACTGCAATGGAAGCATGCTGGGCCCATAACCCAGAGGTAGGCAGATTGAAACTATCCTCTGCTATATGCATTTTTTTTTTGTTAATTAAAGTAATCCAAAACTGGGATTGATATTTTGGCTCTTTTATTTTTACTTAAAGTACAATAACTTTTACCATTTTAATTTGTTTTAATAGTATATTGACAGTATTGTTTTCTTTCAAAAATCCACTTCATTTTCTTTACCCTATTATTAAAATGGTAATTGACAAAAACAAACTACATTGTCACCAGAAGAGCAATACAAAATGTACAAGTGATATATTAAAATCATCTTTCCAGCTTGAATTTCAATGATGCATTGGGGCAACGATTTTGTGAGAAACATCTTCACCCTAAAATAAAGATTTTCTTAATTCCTTACCTGTGTGCTAATTAGATATCACCTTGTTTTCGCATTAAACAGACTTCCACATGAGAAAGCAGCAAGGATGCAGTGGCGTTAATGTTTCCTGGTGTCAACTTGTATTATTTCAGTAGACATTGAAATGAGGATGCATCTTGCTGCCTTTCCAATGAAGCAAGTTTAATTTAGTAATAGGTGAAAAAACATCCTTACAAAGGTGTTAATCAGAGACTTGGCTTTGTGGACACCTTTCAGAGAACAAATTTGTTAGCATAAAAATAAAGCCAGAAAATAAAGAGCTGTTTAATCACTCAATTGGATTTTTCTGCCAGCATATTTTTTTTCTCTGCAACCCACTGCTAAATTGTGCTTCCTAGCTGTTTTTATAAAATCACTGAATCAAATCTAACTCTGATTACATCAGAGAAGGCCAGGTACCCTACACCATAACAGGGGGTTTGAAATTTTGACTTGTCTACTTAAAGATCACCAAAATCTGATAACAAGGTCAATTAGGTCCCTGGGTGGGATTGAACCACCAACCTTTTGGTTAATAGCCGTACATACTAACTGATTGCGCCACAGAGACACTTTGCAAAAGTACATACTGACAAAGGCTAATAAGCATTCATCTAAAACGTTTCCTAGAAAAAATTAATAAAGTCAATAATCTGGAGAGTTTTTGTAAGATGTTTCTTCTATCAACCAACGAAGAAACACATTGGTACTTTCCCATGATGAGTGAGTGCTTCAGGATCTCTTGCACTTACATGTGCAGCAGAGTACAGCAATGGAAGCATGCTGGGCCCATAACCCAGAGGTAGGCAGATTGAAACTATCCTCTGCTATATGCATTTTTTAGTTTGTTAATTAAAGTAATCCAAAACTGGGATTGATATTTTGTCTCTTTTATTTTTACTTAAAGTACAATAACTTTTACCATTTTAATTTGTTTTAATAGTATATTGACAGTATTGTTTTCTTTCAAAAATCCACTTCATTTTCTTTACCCTATTATTAAAATGGTAATTGACAAAAACAAACTACATTGTCACCAGAAGAGCAATACAAAATGTACAAATGATATATTAAATTCATCTTTCCAGCTTGAATTTCAATGATGCATTGGGTCAACAATTTTGTGAGAAACATCTTCACCCTTAAATAAAGATTTTCTTAATTCCTTACCTGTGTGCTAATTAGATATCACCTTGTTTTCACATTAAACAGACTTCCACATGAGAAAGCAGCAAGGATGCAGTGGCGTTAATGTTTCCTGGTGTCAACTTGTATTATTTCAGTAGACATTGAAATGAGGATGCATCTTGCTGCCTTTCCAATGATGCAAGTTTAATTTAGTAATAGGTGAAAAACCATCCTTACAAAGGTGTTAATCAGAGACTTGGCTTTGTGGACACTTTTCAGAGAACAAATTTGTTAGCATAAAAATAAATCCAGAAAATGAAGAGCTGTTTAATCAGTCAATTGGATTTTTCTGCCAGCATATTTTTTTTCTCTGCAACCCACTACTAAATTGTGCTTCCTAGCTGTTTTTTATAAAATCACTGAATCAAATCTAACTCTGATTACATCAGAGAAGGCCAGGTACCCTACACAATAAGAGGGGGTTTGAAATTTTGACTTGTCTACTTAAATATCACCAAAATCTGATCACAAGGTCAATTACGTCCCTGGGTGGGATTGAACCACCAACCTTTTGGTTAATAGCCGAACACACTAACCGATTGCGCCACAGAGACACTTTGCAAAAAGTACATACTGACAAAGGCTAATAAGCATACATCTAGAACATTTCCTAGAAAAACATTAAAAAATCAATAATCTGGAGAGTTTTTGTAAGATGTTTCTTCCATCAACCAACGAATAAACACATTGGTACTTTCCCATGATGAGTGAGTGCTTCAGGATCTCTTGCACTTACATGTGCAGCAGAGTACTGCAATGGAAGCATGCTGGACCCATAACCCAAAGGTAGGCAGATTGAAACTATCCTCTGCTATATGCATTTTTTTTTGTTAATTAAAGTAATCCAAAACTGGGATTGATATTTTGGCTCTTTTATTTTTACTTAAAGTACAATAACTTTTACCATTTTAATTTGTTTTAATAGTATATTGACAGTATTGTTTTCTTTCAAAAATCCACTTCATTTTCTTTACCCTATTATTAAAATGGTAATTGACAAAAACAAACTACATTGTCACCAGAAGAGCAATACAAAATGTACAAGTGATATATTAAAATCATCTTTCCAGCTTGAATTTCAATGATGCATTGGGGCAACGATTTTGTGAGAAACATCTTCACCCTTAAATAAAGATTTTCTTAAATCCTTACCTGTGTGCTAATTAGATATCACCTTGTTTTCACATTAAACAGACTTCCACATGAGAAAGCAGCAAGGATGCAGTGGCGTTAATGTTTCCTGGTGTCAACCTGTATTATTTCAGTAGACATTGAAATGAGGATGCATCTTGCTGCCTTTCCAATGAAGCAAGTTTAATTTAGTAATAGGTGAAAAACCATCCCTACAAAGGTGTTAATCAGAGACTTTGCTTTGTGGACACTTTTCAGAGAACAAATTTGTTAGCATAAAAATAAAGCCAGAAAATGAAGAGCTGTTTAATCACTCAATTGGATTTTTCTGCCAGCATATTTCTTTTTCTCTGCAACCCACTGCTAAATTGTGCTTCCTAGCTGTTTTTATAAAATCACTGAATCAAATCTAACTCTGATTACATCAGAGAAGGCCAGGTACCCTACACCATAACAGGGGGTTTGAAATTTTGACTTGTCTACTTAAAGATCACCAAAATCTGATAACAAGGTCAATTACGTACCTGGGTGGGATTGAACCACCAACCTTTTGGTTAATAGCCGTACACACTAACTAATTGCGCCACAGAGACACATTGCAAAAGCATATACCGACAAGGGCTAATAAGCATTCATCTAAAACGTTTCCTAGAAAAACTTTAAAAAGTCAATAATCTGGAGAGTTTTTGTAAGATGTTTCTTCCATCAACCAACGAAGAAACACATTGGTACTTTCCCATGATGAGTGAGTGCTTCAGGATCTCTTGCACTTACATGTGCAGCAGAGTACTGCAATGGAAGCATGCTGGGCCCATAACCCAGAGGTAGGCAGATTGAAACTATCCTCTGCTATATGCATTTTTTTTTTGTTAATTAAAGTAATCCAAAACTGGGATTGATATTTTGGCTCTTTTATTTTTACTTAAAGTACAATAACTTTTACCATTTTAATTTGTTTTAATAGTATATTGACAGTATTGTTTTCTTTCAAAAATCCACTTCATTTTCTTTACCCTATTATTAAAATGGTAATTGACAAAAACAAACTACATTGTCACCAGAAGAGCAATACAAAATGTACAAGTGATATATTAAAATCATCTTTCCAGCTTGAATTTCAATGATGCATTGGGGCAACGATTTTGTGAGAAACATCTTCACCCTAAAATAAAGATTTTCTTAATTCCTTACCTGTGTGCTAATTAGATATCACCTTGTTTTCGCATTAAACAGACTTCCACATGAGAAAGCAGCAAGGATGCAGTGGCGTTAATGTTTCCTGGTGTCAACTTGTATTATTTCAGTAGACATTGAAATGAGGATGCATCTTGCTGCCTTTCCAATGAAGCAAGTTTAATTTAGTAATAGGTGAAAAACCATCCCTACAAAGGTGTTAATCAGAGACTTGGCTTTGTGGACACTTTTCAGAGAACAAATTTGTTAGCATAAAAATAAAGCCAGAAAATGAAGAGCTGTTTAATCACTCAATTGGATTTTTTTTGCCAGCATATTTTTTTTCTCTGCAACCCACTGCTAAATTGTGCTTCCTAGCTGTTTTTTTATAAAATCACTGAATCAAATCTAACTCTGATTACATCAGAGAAGGCCAGGTACCCTACACAATAAGAGGGGGTTTGAAATTTTGACTTGTCTACTTAAATATCACCAAAATCTGATCACAAGGTCAATTACGTTCCTGGGTGGGATTAAACCACCAACCTTTTGGTTAATAGCCTTACACACTAACCAATTGCACCACAGAGACACTTTGCAAAAAGTACATACTGACAAAGGCTAATAAGCATTCATCAAGAACGTTTCCTAGAAAAACTTTAAAAAGTCAATAATCTGGAGAGTTTTTGTAAGATGTTTCTTCCATCAACCAATGAAGAAACACATTGGTACTTTCCCATGATGAGTGAGTGCTTCAGGATCTCTTGCACTTACATGTGCAGCAGAGTACTGCAATGGAAGCATGCTGGGCCCATAACCCAGAGATAGGCAGATTGAAACTATCCTTTGCTATATGCATTTTTTTTGTTAATTAAAGTAATCCAAAACTGGGATTGATATTTTTGCTCTTTTATTTTTACTTAAAGTACAATAACTTTTACCATTTTAATTTGTTTTAATAGTATATTGACAGTATTGTTTTCTTTCAAAAATCCACTTAATTTTCTTTACCCTATTATTAAAATGGTAATTGACAAAAACAAACTACATTGTCACCAGAAGAGCAATACAAAATGTACAAGTGATATATTAAAATCATCTTTCCAGCTTGAATTTCAATGATGCATTGGGGCAACGATTTTGTGAGAAACATCTTCACCCTTAAATAAAGATTTTCGTAATTCCTTACCTGTGTGCTAATTAGATATCACCTTGTTTTCACATTAAACAGACTTCCACATGAGAAAGCAGCAAGGATGCAGTGGCGTTAATGTTTCCTGGTGTCAACCTGTATTATTTCAGTAGACATTGAAATGAGGATGCATCTTGCTGCCTTTCCAATGAAGCAAGTTTAATTTAGTAATAGGTGAAAAACCATCCCTACAAAGGTGTTAATCAGAGACTTGGCTTTGTGGACACTTTTCAGAGAACAAATTTGTTAGCATAAAAATAAACCAGAAAATGAAGAGCTGTTTAATCACTCAATTGGATTTTTTTGCCAGCATATTTCTTTTTCTCTGCAACCCACTGCTAAATTGTGCTTCCTAGCTGTTTTTATAAAATCACTGAATCAAATCTAACTCTGATTACATCAGAGAAGGCCAGGTACCCTACACCATAACAGGGGGTTTGAAATTTTGACTTGTCTACTTAAAGATCACCAAAATCTGATCACAAGGTCAATTACGTCCCTGGGTGTGATTGAATTACCAACCTTTTGGTTAGTAGCCGTACACACTAACTGATTGCGCCACAGAGACACTTTGCAGAAGTAAATACTGACAAAGGCTAATAAGCATTCATCTAAAACGTTTCCTAGAAAAACTTTAAAAAGTCAATAATCTGGAGAGTTTTTGTAAGATGTTTCTTCCATCAACCAACGAAGAAACACATTGGTACTTTCCCATGATGAGTGAGTGCTTCAGGATCTCTTGCACTTACATGTGCAGCAGAGTACAGCAATGGAAGCATGCTGGGCCCATAACCCAGAGGTAGGCAGATTGAAACTATCCTCTGCTATATGCATTTTTTTTTGTTAATTAAAGTAATCCAAAACTGGGATTGATATTTTGCCTCTTTTATTTTTACTTAAAGTACAATAACTTTTACCAATTAATTTGTTTTAATAGTATATTGACAGTATTGTTTTCTTTCAAAAATCCACTTAATTTTCTTTACCCTATTATTAAAATGGTAATTGACAAAAACAAACTACATTGTCACCAGAAGAGCAATACAAAATGTACAAGTGATACATTAAAATCATCTTTCCAGCTTGAATTTCAATGATGCATTGGGGCAACGATTTTGTGAGAAACATCTTCACCCTTAAATAAAGATTTTCTTAATTCCTTGCTTGTGTGCTAATTAGATATCACCTTGTTTTCACATTAAACAGACTTCCACATGAGAAAGCAGCAAGGATGCAGTGGCGTTAATGTTTCCTGGTGTCAACTTGTATTATTTCAGTAGACATTGAAATGAGGATGCATCTTGCTGCCTTTCCAATGAAGCAAGTTTAATTTAGTAATATGTGAAAAACCATCCCTACAAAGGTGTTAAACAGAGACTTGGCTTTGTGGACACTTTTCAGAGAACAAATTTGTTAGCATAAAAATAAAGCCAGAAATGAAGAGCTGTTTAATCACTCAATTGGATTTTTTTGCCAGCATATTTCTTTTTCTCTGCAACCCACTGCTAAATTGTGCTTCCTATCTGTTTTTATAAAATCACTGAATCAAATCTAACTCTGATTACATCAGAGAAGGCCAGGTACCCACACCATAACAGGGGGTTTGAAATTTTGACTTGTCTACTTAAATATCACCAAAATCTGATCACAAGGTCAATTACATCCCTGGGTGGGATTGAACCACCTACCTTTTGGTTAATAGCCGAACACACTAACCGATTGCGCCACAGAGACACTTTGCAAAAAGTTCATACTGACAAAGGCTAATAAGCATTCATCTAGAACGTTTCCTAGAAAAACTTTAAAAAGTCAATAATCTGGAGAGTTTTTGTAAGATGTTTCTTCCATCAACCAACGAAGAAACACATTGGTACTTTCCCATGATGAGTGAGTGCTTCAGGATCTCTTGCACTTACATGTGCAGCAGAGTACTGCAATGGAAGCATGCTGGGCCGATAACCCAGAGGTAGGCAGATTGAAACTATCCTCTGCTATATGCATTTTTTTTTAATTAAAGTAATCCAAAATTGGGATTGATATTTTAGCTCTTTTATTTTTACTTAAAGTACAATAACTTTTACCATTTTAATTTGTTTAATAGTATATTGACAGTATTGTTTTCTTTCAAAAATCCACTTAATTTTCTTTACCCTATTATTAAAATGGTAATTGACAAAAACAAACTACATTGTCACCAGAAGAGCAATACAAAATGTACAAGTGATATATTAAAATCATCTTTCCAGCTTGAATTTCAATGATGCATTGGGGCAACGATTTTGTGAGAAACATCTTCACCCTTAAATAATGATTTTCTTAATACCTTACCTGTGTGCTAATTAGATATCACCTTGTTTTCACATTAAACAGACTTCCACATGAGAAAGCAGCAAGGATGCAGTGGCGTTAATGTTTCCTGGTGTCAACCTGTATTATTTCAGTAGATATTGAAATGACGATGCATCTTGCTGCCTTTCCAATGAAGCAAGTTTAATTTAGTAATAGGTGAAAAACCATCCCTACAAAGGTGTTAAACAGAGACTTGGCTTTGTGGACACTTTTCAGAGAACAAATTTGTTAGCATAAAAATAAAGCCAGAAAATGAAGAGCTGTTTAATCACTCAATTGGATTTTTTTGCCAGCATATTTCTTTTTCTCTGCAACCCACTGCTAAATTGTGCTTCCTATCTGTTTTTATAAAATCACTGAATCAAATCTAACTCTGATTACATCAGAGAAGGCCAGGTACCCACACCATAACAGGGGGTTTGAAATTTTGACTTGTCTACTTAAATATCACCAAAATCTGATCTCCCCTGCAAGTGCTGGAAGGAGCACCCGCAGTCCAGTTCCTGATAGTCAGATTGAAGATGTCAGTGTTGAAGTACACCAGGATGAGGAGGATATGGGTGTTGCTGGCGCTGGGGAGGAAATTGACCAGGAGGATTCTGATGGTGAGGTGGTTTGTTTAAGTCAGGCACCCGGGGAGACACCTGTTGTCCGTGGGAGGAATATGGCCGTTGACATGCCAGGTGAAAATACCAAAAAAATCAGCTCTTCGGTGTGGAGGTATTTCACCAGAAATGCGGACAACAGGTGTCAAGCCGTGTGTTCCCTTTGTCAAGCTGTAATAAGTAGGGGTAAGGACGTTAACCACCTCGGAACATCCTCCCTTATACGTCACCTGCAGCGCATTCATAATAAGTCAGTGACAAGTTCAAAAACTTTGGGTGACAGCGGAAGCAGTCCACTGACCAGTAAATCCCTTCCTCTTGTAACCAAGCTAACGCAAACCACCCCACCAACTCCCTCAGTGTCAATTTCCTCCTTCCCCAGGAATGCCAATAGTCCTGCAGGCCATGTCACTGGCAATTCTGACGAGTCCTCTCCTGCCTGGGATTCCTCCGATGCATCCTTGCGTGTAACGCCTACTGCTGCTGGCGCTGCTGTTGTTGCCGCTGGGAGTCGATGGTCATCCCAGAGGGGAAGTCGTAAACCCACTTGTACTACTTCCAGTAAGCAATTGACTGTTCAACAGTCCTTTGCGAGGAAGATGAAATATCACAGCAGTCATCCTACTGCAAAGCGGATAACTGAGGCCTTGACAACTATGTTGGTGTTAGACGTGCGTCCGGTATCCGCCGTTAGTTCACAGGGAACTAGACAATTTATTGAGGCAGTGTGCCCCCGTTACCAAATACCATCTAGGTTCCACTTCTCTAGGCAGGCGATACCGAGAATGTACACGGACGTCAGAAAAAGACTCACCAGTGTCCTAAAAAATGCAGTTGTACCCAATGTCCACTTAACCACGGACATGTGGACAAGTGGAGCAGGGCAGGGTCAGGACTATATGACTGTGACAGCCCACTGGGTAGATGTATGGACTCCCGCCGCAAGAACAGCAGCGGCGGCACCAGTAGCAGCATCTCGCAAACGCCAACTCTTTCCTAGGCAGGCTACGCTTTGTATCACCGCTTTCCAGAATACGCACACAGCTGAAAACCTCTTACGGCAACTGAGGAAGATCATCGCGGAATGGCTTACCCCAATTGGACTCTCCTGTGGATTTGTGGCATCGGACAACGCCAGCAATATTGTGTGTGCATTAAATATGGGCAAATTCCAGCACGTCCCATGTTTTGCACATACCTTGAATTTGGTGGTGCAGAATTTTTTAAAAAACGACAGGGGCGTGCAAGAGATGCTGTCGGTGGCCAGAAAAATTGCGGGACACTTTCAGCGTACAGGCACCACGTACAGAAGACTGGAGCACCACCAAAAACTACTGAACCTGCCCTGCCATCATCTGAAGCAAGAAGTGGTAACGAGGTGGAATTCAACCCTCTATATGCTTCAGAGGTTGGAGGAGCAGCAAAAGGCCATTCAAGCCTATACAATTGAGCACGATATAGGAGGTGGAATGCACCTGTCTCAAGTGCAGTGGAGAATGATTTCAACGTTGTGCAAGGTTCTGATGCCCTTTGAACTTGCCACACGTGAAGTCAGTTCAGACACTGCCAGCCTGAGTCAGGTCATTCCCCTCATCAGGCTTTTGCAGAAGAAGCTGGAGGCATTGAAGAAGGAGCTAAAAGGGAGCGATTCCGCTAGGCATGTGGGACTTGTGGATGCAGCCCTTAATTCGCTTAACAAGGATTCACGGGTGGTCAATCTGTTGAAATCAGAGCACTACATTTTGGCCACCGTGCTCGATCCTAGATTTAAAGCCTACCTTGGATCTCTCTTTCCGGCAGACACAGGTCTGCTGGGGTTGAAAGACCTGCTGGTGACAAAATTGTCAAGTCAAGCGGAACGCGACCTGTCAACATCTCCTCCTTCACATTCTCCCGCAACTGGGGGTGCGAGGAAAAGGCTCAGAATTCCGAGCCCACCCGCTGGCGGTGATGCAGGGCAGTCTGGAGTGACTGCTGATGCTGACATCTGGTCCGGACTGAAGGACCTGACAACGATTACGGACATGTCGTCTACTGTCACTGCATATGATTCTCTCAACATTGATAGAATGGTGGAGGATTATATGAGTGACCGCATCCAAGTAGGCACGTCACACAGTCCCTACTTATACTGGCAGGAAAAATAGGCAATTTGGAGGCCCTTGCACAAACTGGCTTTATTCTACCTAAGTTGCCCTCCCACAAGTGTGTACTCCGAAAGAGTGTTTAGTGCCGCCGCTCACCTTGTCAGCAATCGGCGTACGAGGTTACATCCAGAAAATGTGGAGAAGATGATGTTCATTAAAATGAATTATAATCAATTCCTCCGCGGAGACATTGACCAGCAGCAATTGCCTCCACAAAGTACACAGGGAGCTGAGATGGTGGATTCCAGTGGGGACGAATTGATAATCTGTGAGGAGGGGGATGTACACGGTGATATATCGGAGGGTGAAGATGAGGTGGACATCTTGCCTCTGTAGAGCCAGTTTGTGCAAGGAGAGATTAATTGCTTCTTTTTTGGGGGGGGTCCAAACCAACCCGTCATATCAGTCACAGTCGTGTGGCAGACCCTGTCACTGAAATGATGGGTTGGTTAAAGTGTGCATGTCCTGTTTTGTTTATACAACATAAGGGTGGGTGGGAGGGCCCAAGGACAATTCCATCTTGCACCTCTTTTTTCTTTTCTTTTTCTTTGCATCATGTGCTGATTGGGGAGGGTTTTTTGGAAGGGACATCCTGCGTGACACTGCAGTGCCACTCCTAGATGGGCCCGGTGTTTGTGTCGGCCACTAGGGTCGCTAATCTTACTCACACAGTCAGCTACCTCATTGCGCCTCTTTTTTTCTTTGCGTCATGTGCTGTTTGGGGAGGGTTTTTTGGAAGGGACATCCTGCGTGACACTGCAGTGCCACTCCTAGATGGGCCCGGTGTTTGTGTCGGCCACTAGGGTCGCTAATCTTACTCACACAGCTACCTCATTGCGCCTCTTTTTTTCTTTGCGTCATGTGCTGTTTGGGGAGGGTTTTTTGGAAGGGCCATCCTGCGTGACACTGCAGTGCCACTCCTAGATGGGCCCGGTGTTTGTGTCGGCCACTAGGGTCGCTAATCTTACTCACACAGCTACCTCATTGCGCCTCTTTTTTTCTTTGCGTCATGTGCTGTTTGGGGAGGGTTTTTTGGAAGGGACATCCTGCGTGACACTGCAGTGCCACTCCTAGATGGGCCCGGTGTTTGTGTCGGCCACTAGGGTCGCTTATCTTACTCACACAGCGACCTCGGTGCAAATTTTAGGACTAAAAATAATATTGTGAGGTGTGAGGTATTCAGAATAGACTGAAAATGAGTGTAAATTATGGTTTTTGAGGTTAATAATACTTTGGGATCAAAATGACCCCCAAATTCTATGATTTAAGCTGTTTTTTAGTGTTTTTTGAAAAAAACACCCGAATCCAAAACACACCCGAATCCGACAAAAAAAATTCGGTGAGGTTTTGCCAAAACGCGTTCGAACCCAAAACACGGCCGCGGAACCGAACCCAAAACCAAAACACAAAACCCGAAAAATTTCAGGCGCTCATCTCTACTATTTACCCTTGCATAGAAAGGTATAATCTAAGCTAGAGAATTCTATTTGGAGCTCACCTTGTACTTTGTGAAGAAATAATCAGCTTTGTGGCTGAGCAGATATATGGAGTGTGTGGCTGCACACTGCATAGATCTGCTGAGTTGCAATGCTAATAATTTTTTTTTTGCAAAGTACCAATAGCTTCATTGTGAAGGTGGAAAGAAGGGTGTTACGGCATGGAATGTACAAACTGCGAGACCCTGCTGGTAGCGCCTTTGTCTATTTAGTAGGAAGGGCACGTAACAGCCGGGGGGCAATGGAGGAAGCCCCTTTAGGGCTGGAGCCCGGCGGCAACTGACTCCGTTGACTGCCAGAGCAGTTCCGCCCCTGGACTAGAGGAATGGTCAAGAACATGGCAACATTTAATGCCAAAAAATGCAAAATCATACACGTCTCAAAAATGCAAAGGCTAACTATAATATTAAGGGCATTATAATGGCAAGAGGAAAGCTATCTAAGTATTACTATTTCAGGTGAGCAATGTAACAAAGCAATAGGAAAGGCAAGTCAGATGCTTGTTTGCATAGGTTAAAGAACCAGTAGCAGAAAAAAGTAATACAGGTTGAGTATCCCATATCCAAATATTCCGAAATATGGAATATTCCGAAATACGGACTTTTTTGAGTGAGACTGAGATAGTGAAACCTTTGTGTTTTGATGGCTCAGTGTACACAAACTTTGTTTAATACTCAAAGTTATTAAAAATATTGTATTAAATGAACTTCAGACTGTGTGTATAAGGTGTATATGAAACATAAATGAATTCTGTGAATGTACACACACTTTGTTTAATGCACAAAGTTATAAAAAATATTGGCTAAAATGACCTTCAGGCTGTGTGTATAAGGTGTATATGAAACATAAATGCCTTCTGTGCTTAGATTTAGGTCCCATCACCATAATATCTCGTTATGGTATGCAATTATTCCAAAATACAGAAAAATCCGATATCCAAAATTCCTCTGGTCCCAAGCATTTTGGATAAGGGATACTCAACCTGTAATGCCACTGTATAGGTCCTTGGTACAGCCACATTTAGAATCCTGTGTTCAGTTCCAGAAGCCATATCTCCAGAAGGCTGTAAATACATTAGGGCAACTAAAATTGTGCATGGCCTACATCACAAAACTTACCTGGAAATACTAAAAAATGTTGATGTGTATAGTTTGGAGAAGGGAAGAGGGAACATACAGTAATAGAAACATTTAAATATATAGGGAGGAATGTAATAGGGTGTGAGAATCAGAAAGTGAGAGATTTTGTGTTTTTTCCTGTTGTTTTTTTTTTTGTTTGTTTGATTGTTTGTTTTTAAAGTGGCAATCCTTTACATGGCAAAACCAGGTTGATATTTGCCATGTAAAGGATTGCCACCGTGGGCATGTGTAGAAGGGGCACTGCTACTGTTGGCATTATGTGTGTAAACTGCACTGATATGGTGGTTATGTGTATAAAGGGCACTGCGACTGTGGGTATTATTATTATTATTATTATTACATGCGGTGTAATGACAATAAGATAGTGCTACTGTGTGGCGTATTTTGATTTGGGGTGCTATTGTGTGGCCATGCCCCTTCCTT